>NW_016157492.1:87631-87749 GCF_001687245.7 Rhagoletis zephyria
TGAAAATTTTTAAAATCGGACAATAACCACGCCTACCTCCCATATAACGGTAATTTTCAGAAAAACGAAAACTGCGATATTTTAGTAACTACTGTCAAAATTGATTCCAAAATTGATA
>NW_016157492.1:88787-89662 GCF_001687245.7 Rhagoletis zephyria
AATGAATATAAAGAACTACAGAGGTGACATTATAAGGTTACATATACAAGAGAAATAATTGAGAGTAACAGTTACATACGTATGTACGTAGCTATGTAGTTGAGTTGCGAATACAGGGTGATTAGTTATAAAATGCTCTAACACACTCCCACTCAACTCAAGTACATTATAAAGAAATAACAATTTCAAATTAAAAATTAAGGTTTAGTAATTTACAACAATTCATATGTTTGAGTCTTGGTAAACATTTGGTGAGTAAATCGGCGACATTATTCCCCGAAGTAACATATTTTATATCTATATCATTAGATTCATATTTTTCCCTTAAATTATGATATCTAATATCAATATGTTTGCTTATCTTCTTTGTGACTGGATTCCGAACGAGAAAATTTGCTACCTGGTTATCGCAATGGATGACGGTTGGGTTGCTGCAGTAGTCTGTTAAGCTCAGCTCTTGTGATAGTTGCCGACAGAAAACGATCTCCCTAGCTCCCTCGCTCATTGCTACATATTCGGCTTCAGTTGAACTCAGGGACACGCTGCTTTGCTTTTTAGATTCCCACGCAATAGGTCCACCGGCAAGAAAATTAATATACCCGCTGTACGATCTTCGGTCAACATTGTTGGAGCCCCAGTCAGCATCAGTATAGCAAACAAGTGATTTGCCTATCTTCTGGTATGTGAAACTCGCATTAGCAGTTTTCTTGAGGTAACGCAGAATATGCTTCGCTGCTGTGAAGTGCTCTTTATGCGGATGACTATTAAATTGCGACAATTTGGAAAGTGTATGGACGATATCTGGTCGTGAAATGACGGCCAAATACATTAAACTGCCAATCAAAGATTGAAAAATCTTCACATCATAAATTTCG
>NW_016157492.1:91974-99123 GCF_001687245.7 Rhagoletis zephyria
CAAAAAACAAATAACTTAAGGACGAGCACACCTAAAAGTTAAGCATTCTAAAAATAGAATTATTAGCACAAACCAACAAAACCAACAACCACATGATCAAGTGAATTGCAGCGGATTAGCTGCGCTTGATTGCGTTAGCATAACAAAAATGAAAATAGTGGAAAAAAGCAAACGATAATTTACAAGGCGTACTTAGCACGGTGCATAGGCAACTGGCTGAGTCAGTGGGATCGTCGGTTCGAATCCTACTGAAAGAAGTCTGATGAGGAAATGTGGTGATTTCCGAAATAGCTATCACTTCTACCATTTTTTCAAATTATTGTTGCTTTTCCACAATAAGTTTTCAATTAAACGGCCTCGAGCTCAATATAAATTGTTGAATGAAATTAAAAAAAAAAAAACACCATTTAAAAGCGAAAGTACTCAAACAATCCATAAATTATCTTAAAGGTATTCGTATTTACTTTCATACTTAAAAGGAATTAGTTTATCTTTTCTATTGTGACCTGTACTTAAAAATGAAATCGACTTTTTTGTATCACATTGGGCCTTATGAATAAAAACTAAGCAATGCTTTTTTCTTAAAATTTCAGATCCTTTACGTAAAGTTATTTGAATAAATCAAGCAAAAGGTTTGTAATCTTAAGAAAAAGCAACTGCTTAGTTTTTACTCATAAGGCGCATTCACTGAAATATTCTTCCAAATTGTTCTCACTATCGGTTCCATTCAACGATATTTCGTCTAACCATTTTAAAACTTGTTCTTCATAGGAACCCCTCTCGAAAAGTAAAAAAAAAAATTAAATTCAAAACAGAAAATAGCCAACAAACATGTTAAAAACTGAAATAAGTATAGCAAACAAAATTACCTTTACTANAAAAACAAATAACTTAAGGACAAGCACACCTAAAAGTTAAACATTCTAAAAATAAAATTATTTATTAGCAAACACCAACAATACCAACAACCACATGATCAAGTGAATTGCAGCGGAATAGCTGCGCTTGATTGTGTTGGCATAACAAAAATGAAAATAGTGGAAAAAGCAAACGATAATTTACAAGGCGTACTTAGCACGGTGCATAGGCAACTGGCTGAGTCAGTGGGATCGTCGGTTCGAATCCTACTGAAAGAAGTCTGATGAGGAAATGTGGTCATTTCCGAAATAGCTATCACTTCTACCATTTTTTCAAATTATTGCTGCTTTTCCACAATAAATTTTCATTTATTAAACGGCCTCGAGCTCAATATAAATTGTTGAATGAAATTAAAAAAAAAAAAACACCATTTAAAAGCGAAAGTACTCAAACAATCCATAAATTATCTTAAAGGTATTCGTATTTACTTTCATACTTAAAAGGAATTAGTTTATCTTTTCTATTGTGACCTGTACTTAAAAATGAAATCGACTTTTTTGTATCACATTGGGCCTTATGAATAAAAACTAAGCAATGCTTTTTTCTTAAAATTTCAGATCCTTTACGTAAAGTTATTTGAATAAATCAAGCAAAAGGTTTGTAATCTTAAGAAAAAGCAACTGCTTAGTTTTTACTCATAAGGCGCATT
Organism: Rhagoletis zephyria; assembly: GCF_001687245.7. Lineage (NCBI taxonomy): Eukaryota > Metazoa > Arthropoda > Insecta > Diptera > Tephritidae > Rhagoletis > Rhagoletis zephyria. The sequence continues at coordinate 93,542 of NW_016157492.1, forward strand.
CACTGAAATATTCTTCCAAATTGTTCTCACTATCGGTTCCATTCAACGATATTTCGTCTAACCATTTTAAAACTTGTTCTTCATAGGAACCCCTCTCGAAAAGTAAAAAAAAAAATTAAATTCAAAACAGAAAATAGCCAACAAACATGTTAAAAACTGAAATAAGTATAGCAAACAAAATTACCTTTACTACTAACGTTCGCCTGTCAGGCGTCAAGAGGGCGTGGAACTCAGCCGCGCAAGGCCGCTATACAATGTGCGTTTGCTAACAGCCTCGTACAGCGCTAAGCTGAGTTGGCGCGAACGTTTACTTTGATAATTAAAAGCGTTCCTGAAATATTGCGCGGAAACCGAATTCGTTCAGACTCACAGGCAAACGTTAGTATTCTAGGGTTAAATGTTTTTATCATGGATTGAACTGTTTGAAACGAAAATTATTAAAAATAAATAACTAAACATAAGTTGCAAACAATATAATTTTGAATTTGATTGCAAATGATAAATCCGATACTGTACATATATATAAGTTGCCGGCCAAAATCGGTAAACCTCTACCCAGAATTACAGCGGACGACGGTAAAGCGGTCGGCGGTAAGTGAACAGCTGAACAGTTTCCGCAGTAAAATCTGCCACAGTAAACACAATTGTGGCGTCAGTTGTCATTTAGATTTGAAAATTATCAATAAAATTAAATATTTTTTCGGTACGTGCGTGTATGTAGATTTGCTGGAAATAAAAATGGATGAAAACATTGACAAGCTTGTGAAAATAATAAAAATTATTACAATCAACACTCAATCAAAATTGTGCTGTCCCCGCTGGGCGGTAAAAATAGAAATAAATTTGAATCAACCGAAAAACGCCAGCGGTAAAAACGCTGCACGCCCCGTAATTATGAGCCATTCCACATTCCTTTGTGGGTTTTAATTTTTACAGCGGTTAGCCATCGCCCGCATTACCGTCGTCCGCCGCAATTCTGGGCTGAGCTTAAGGCGGTTACAGCCCCAGGCAAGAAGTGAAATTACTTATAACCAAGGTGTATCAAACAAGGTGTGATTGACAACTCAGTGCCGATCTATTTTAAGGTACTATTATTTCAAAAAATGTAAACAAGCGATTCAAAATTCATATTTTTTTTTTTCAATTTGACATTATTGATGGTTCTTATGACAGCAATGTCAAATTCAAACACACTTTGTTAAATACATTTTGCTTATAACCAAGGTGTATTAAACAAGGCGTGACTGACAATTAAATGCGGGTCTCTTTTAAGGTATAATATGAAAAAATATAAATAAACGTTTCAAAATTCTTAGAATTATTTTATTTTACTTTATAGGATGGTTCTTTTGAGAGCAATGTCAAATTCAATCACACTTTGTTAAATACATTTTGCTTATAACTTAGAAATAGGTTCTGCTGTATAAAAAAATGTTGATTTTGTATATCGTCGATGTTTTTGCAAAACCGCCCATCCATTTATTTGCAAAACCGCCTATCTTACAGCACTCAAATTTTACAGGAGAGCGTTTTCTTTGAAGGCATTGCCTTCATAGACGGTATTTTCTCTAGCTATTATTTTAAGAATCTGTTGTTTTAATAACGATTTTACGAGTTCTATGCATAAATCTTCGATGCCTGCAGTTCAGGGTTATCAAATCTAATTTAGGCAGTTTTTCAAGTTGTCGACGATATGTATAACTAATAGAGCGCAAAGTTCCCGACCAAACTGCATTTCCTACATTCACTCGAAAAATAGGAACACATGCTTGCGGTACCTAAAAAAGGAACAAAAATAGAGAACATCCCAAATGAGCGTACCTGAACGAGTTACTCGACGGCGCTCTCCTTCACCAAATACGTGTTCCGCTATGCTCGCACAATTAAGTATCAAGCAAACTAAACGCAGTATATGGAAACTTCACATAGGAGGGTCAAACTGCACGTGAAATTGTATGTTCTCTTTATGGGTTTGGATTCTACTTATAAAACGCGTAGAAATTATATAATGCCAACAGATTTCCATTCGTTCGATTTTCAAAAATGGGGTGTGAAATTAAAGGGATTGACCTGTAGAGGTGTACTAAGGTTTAATTTTTGTGTTTTTTTTGCTACCTGTTAAACATTTTAATTAAAGTTATTTTAAAAGTTAAATCAGTTGTTAAAATATGGGTATTACTAGAAATTGGTTTGAAAAGGCTCCATTTCTAATAAATATGTAATAGTGTTGCCACCCATTTGAAAGGTCAAATTCAACTAAAATTAAGGAAGTTAGGTAAATGAAATACATAAATATTTCTTACATACACATCTATGTATCAAAATATGGGTGTTCGAATACGTGAAGGCATTTTTGTGAAAGAGATCAGATCTGCATCGTTCTTTCGAATTTAAAAAGTTAGATGTCAAATTAAATACCTTTATCTGTGCATGCGCAATAAGTTTTATTTTTTGAAGTAAGAACTTTTGTAGAGGTACAAGGCGTATTGATTCAAAACCAATTTTCCCAATTTTTGAAAATATTTCCTATTGTGTGCAATTTCTTGAGCAACGATTTTGCCGTTTTTGCTTTTAGCGCCATACGGGTTCACTAGTCCAATTTTTTGTCTCAGGAAAATTGGGTACCAGTGTATTTTTTATAGATGTTGTTTATGTCAAGCGAAAAAACATAAAGAGGGTAACTGAAAGTTTTTTGTTTTGAATTTTTTCTTAAAATTACTACTTAGAAAAAAAATATTCATATACATGGCACATACATACATATATGTATGTAAGTAACGTAAGCGATAAAATTTAAACAAACATAAGTAATTAAAGGTTCGTTTGGTTATTATGATTTTTATGCCCATAAAAAAGTAAAATTAAAAACAGTTTAGAGTTTGGACTTGGAATGGTCTCGGTCTAGTTCGAAATAAACCTGGAATAGGATCCAATTAGCCACGAACTAGTCCAAACAGATCCTGAACTGATTTCGAACTCAGCCCGAACTAGTTCAGATCCCGAACTGCATCGATAGGTACCAAAATTATTCAAAAAATGTGTCTGTACTAAAGTATTCTCAAATACCTTTCGATTGAAATCCATATTGTAAAATTTTAGTTAACTTAAATATGTATTTAGATTAGTTTAATTTGAAGAAAGTAGGCAACCCTGTTGATAAATTTGGGCGGGTCAAAGCTTGCACAAGAAGCCTTCATTTTGTACTCATGACAGGATAATTCACCGAAATTATATTATATTATATTTAAATAAAATTTTTAGATAGGTAGCAACCCTTATTTGATACCCACAATGGAATATTTTACTGAGTATATAGCTATACATATGTATGTACACATATGTATATTTAATTTAATCTTTAGATAGTTGGCAACCCTATTGACCGGGTCAAAGCTTACAGAAATAGTACTCATATTATACTCATCATACAATTATTCACTAAAGCTATATATATTTCTAAATTATTTTATTTTTTATTTTTTATTTATTCAAGTCTATGAAATACAGGTTTCTTAAGCAGGGATCACACGATTTGTACATTTGGCTAAAAATTTGCCAAATTCATAGACAAACCGTGTGAACACTAAATTTTATTTGTCATTTATCAGAAAAGCCAAATATTTGGCTTCTTGTGGCAAATCAAAAACAGCCTTGGTGGCCAAATCGTGTGAACGCAACCCTGCTACTTAAGCCAAATAAAAATTACGCAAATGACCAAATATCTGATTTGCCACTTGATGACAAATGCTTGTGACAAATATACAAATATGGTTGAGCAGTATTGCCATTTTATTAATATGTTCGAGATTGTGAAGTTTTTCACTCCAATTTTGACACCAATAATTTTAAAATATTTGTTTAAAATGAACCAAGGCAAATTTCTACAAGGTGATAGCAGCAGCACAAAAACAAAAAACTACACTAATAAATTAAACGCACAATGACAATGAGAACACAAATAAATAAAATATATAAATTTTTTAATATACCACGTTTCTATAAATGGACTAAAAAATAGAAAATAATATGGTTGTTCACGCTTGCCTGAGTATCAGGTTATCTTGTTATGTGGTAATATTTTTTATTCAGTTTACAATAATAAAATACTCTACAGAATAATTTTGTTTTAACCAGATAGTCCATTAATAGAAACGTGGTATATTAAAAAGTATTTTTTTATTGTATGTTTTTCTACTTTTTAGTCTTGTCTGTATACAATTTTGCAATAGATATTAAAATAAATCATTGAGATTCTGATACATATATGTATCGTATTTTATCAAACTGACATTTTATTTATTCTCTCTTACAACCTACGTGTATATTCTTAAGTATGTACATACATATGAGCAGCAATTAATTCCATTTAAATAAATGGCGTATCGTGCGGTTCCCCTGCAGTAGCGCATTGCATATTTTCAGGGTAGTAATAATGCGATTGTTAAATATTTAACTGCTCCCGGCGAGGTAGATGTCTAGACTAGTTTGTTTACAATTGCCGCAATTCGCCTTGAAAATTTGCCTATTATTCCCCGAGCATATCTCAAGATAAATTAACAATTTATACATTGTTGTAAGCGGCGAAATGTATTTTTCATCGGGTAAACAGAAATAAAGTTATGGGCAAGTACATGCAAATGTGCTTCAACCAATGAAAAACGCGTTTTTAGACCTTATGCATATGCATAATTAGACCTGCTTGATTAAACAACCTCAGCTATGTCTCAGGGAAAGTATATTTTCACTGTCAATCAACAGTTTATTGTAAAAGTGGTAGTGATTTTTTCTTCGACTTGGTAATTTTTTCGTCTATACTTGGTTAAAAACTTTTGTACTGCGGCAACACTGGGTCTTCTCGCCCCAAAATCAGCTGTTCTATCCATTCAAGTGAACACAAATAAAAACAAAATACATTCAATTATTAAGTTGCTTTGATTAGGTTTCTTTAAAATATCTCGTATTTAACTTTAATCGTTAGATATTTTGGTGAGTTAATGCCTTTACATCAATAAGTGTACATATATATGTTAAAAACTGCAATTTATAATAGACAATGGAAGCGGTCGAAGATTTAGATCAGATTTTAATTACTGCAGTATGTGAGGATGTAGCCTCGACATCAACACCAATTAAAGATTCTGAGAAAAAAAAGAGAAAACGGCCGCATGTAACAACAGCTTGGACACAGGAGAACATCTTTAAATTAATTAACGCCATTGAAGTTCATTCATGCATATGGGAATATTCTTCTAGCGACTATAAAAATCGCCAACAAAAGGACGATGCATGGAAGCAAATTCAGGAAAAAATAGTTGTTCACAGCATGGATGAATGCAAGGCGAAATGGAGCAATATTAAGATCTCCTACAACAATATAAAAAAAAAATATGCAACTAAATCTGGTCAAGGCGCAATCGAAAAACCCCACTGGCCGTTCTGGTCTGCGATGAAATTTTATTATAATCATGACCGTGCTAAAACCACAACATCAGAGTCAAATCTGAGGTTGGACAGCGAAGTCGATATTTCAAACGATGATACTCAGACATCCAGTGTTAATGAAAATGCAAGTACATGAGTAA
>NW_016157492.1:99148-106528 GCF_001687245.7 Rhagoletis zephyria
GTATGGCTCAATTAACAACCCTAGTGACAGGACTTGTTAACGATATCCTAAGACAGGAAGGCCGGAATTTAGTCCAAGCGGCCTTAAATCCGAATGCAAATTTCTCGCAAATCTCGGATGTAACGATTGATGCAAATCACCCACCATACAGTTATTAATCTATTTGGCAAACAAGACACACATCTTAAGTTCTTCATACTCCCTACATTAAAATCTTTCGATGGAATTATAGGAAACGACAGCCTTAAGCAACTTAGTGCTACAATAAACGTACATGACGATACACTGACATTAGGTAACGGCTTACAAATTAAAATCAAACAGAAACTCTCCCCTACAGTTAATACAATAGACATCAGAACCGACCATATGACAGCCACACAAAAACAACACATAAATCACCTGACAAAAAAATACACCCATCTTTTTACAGAACCTGACGAAAAACTGACATACACCACCACGGTGGTAGGAGAAATCAGGACTTCCTCAGATACCCCAGTTTATACCAAATACTATCCATATCCACTTGCTATGAGAGACTTTGTAACACAAGAAATAGAAAATCTATTGAAAGACGGAATTATTAGACCATCCCGCTCACCGTACAATTCACCCGTTTGGGTCGTGCCAAAAAAATTGGATGCATCAGGCAAAAAAAAAAATACAGATTAGTAATAGATTACAGGAAATTAAATACTCTAACAATAGCGGACAGATACCCAATCCCAGAAATTAACGAAGTTATATCACAACTAGGAAATAACAAATACTTTTCTGTTCTTGACTTGAAAAGTGGCTTCCATCAGATTCCATTAAGGGAATCCGACATTGAGAAGACAGCTTTTTCAATAAACAACGGAAAGTATGAGTTCACCAGACTTCCGTTCGGATTAAAGAACGCTCCAGCAATTTTCCAGCGGGCGCTCGATGACATATTAAGGGACCACATAGGGAAAATTTGTTATGTCTACATTGATGACATCATAGTTTTCGGCAAAGACGAACGAAGCCACCTCCAAAATGTTGAAACAATTTTCCACACGCTCGAAAAGGCAAACATGAAGGTCCAGTTGGACAAATGTGAGTTTTTCAAGAGAGAAGTGGAATTTCTAGGTTTCATTGTCTCCCCCACAGGAATAAAAACCAATCCTACGAAAGTAAAGGCAATTCAGGAATTTCCTTGCCCAAAAACTTTGAAGGATTTAAGATCTTTCCTCGGCCTGTCTGGTTATTATCGACGCTTCATCAGAGATTATGCTAAGTTAGCAAAACCCCTGACCTCGCTTTTAAGAGGGGAAGATGGACACGTGTCCAAAAATTCCTCCAGTAAAAAGCCAGTTGTGTTCGACAATAATGCCATGAATGCTTTCAATAAAATCAAATCCGCGTTAACATCAGAAGAAGTCATATTATACTACCCAAATTTCAAAGAGGAATTTCATCTTACGACCGATGCATCAAATTACGCACTAGGCGCTGTCCTAGAACAATCTGGTAAGCCAATAACATTCATATCCAGATCACTCAATAGGACAGAAGAAAATTATGCCGCGAATGAAAAAGAAATGCTGGCAATAATTTGGGCTCTCACTTCACTTAGAAACTATTTGTATGGATCAGCGAAAGTTGTAATCTTCACAGATCACCAACCGCTTACTTTTGCATTGAGTAACAAAAATCACAATGGAAAAATGAAGAGATGGAAGTGTATCCTCGAGGAATACAACTACGAGATGAAATACAAACCAGGAATAACGTTTGAAGAGTTACTATTCAAATCAGTTCAAGAATATAATTCCTCATTTCATTCAACGACAAAGAACAAACCAATAGACACATTTTTTGGCAATAGAGTTTTTAGTGACCCACAACGGTTAGAACAACAAAGACAGGATAACATCGCCTTACTTAAGAAAAAACAAGAACTTGACCGCTCATATCATAATAAAAATAGACCCGAAAATAAGAACTTCTCACCGGGAGAAGTCATTTACGTTAAAATCAATAACAGATTAGGATCCAAGCTAACTGCAAGATATAAGAAAGAGACAGTTTCCGAAAATCATAGGACGACAGTTAAAACAGAATCGGGACGAACAGTTCACAAATCTCTAATAAAAAACTAAATAAATGTTTCTCTCCTCTTAGGAAAATGGAGCAATACATACTTTTCACCATTTGCATTCTTATCACGACTTCCTATTCGGACGTACAAATCCTGGACTATAGCAAATCCCAGCTAGTGACGATAGACAACGGACAAGCCAAAATACAAGACGGTACATTCAGATTCATTCATCTCATTGACTTAGAAAAATACGAACAATTTCTGACAGAGACATATGAAGAGATCACCCATCAAATCCCTAATAACCACGTCCTACATCCTATCCTAAAACACGAAACCATCCAGGCCCTTGATATCCTAAATGCACTCAAACCCTCCAAACCCATCAGAATAAAAAAATCAATCGATATAATAGAAACGGCATGGAAGTACATAGCCGGATCTCCCGATCATGAAGATCTCGAGATAATAACAAACAATTTAGAGATTTTAAATAAAAATAATAAAAACCAAGTAGTTATAAATAAGTTATTCGAGAAACGAATAAATAATATAACACACATAATAAATAAAATGATAAATACAATTAGAACAGATGAAGAGAGTATAACAGAAGTTATAATAAATCTACAAAATAGGATTAGGCTAATTAAGGAAGAACTAATTAACATTAGATATGCCATCCAATGGGCAAAAGAAAATATTGTAAACTCGGAAATTTTAAGTAAAGACGAATTAGAAATGTCAATTTATAAATTAAAAGAAGAAAAACTACCCTTTAAAAGTGCCGAAGAAGCACTAGAAGTAGCAAAAGTAAATGTTTTTAATAAAGAAATGAAAATTTTATACATGGTTAAGATACCATTAACAATTGAGGAAATATTTAAAAAATTAATTATAAGACCTGTAAAAAGGAAAAATAATGTTGTAATAAAAATCGAATATAAAGAAATATTAAAAGGAAAAAATTCAATATTTGGAATAAAAAATAAATGCGAGGAATATAATGATGTAACAATATGCAAAGAAATTAATTTAGTAGATTTAAGTAAAGATTCATGTATATCTAGGATTATTTATAGCTTGAACTCAACTTGCTCAACAACAAATGGCCATCACGTCCCTACATTAGAAGAAGTCAGAGAAGGCGTTATATTGCTAAACCAATTTGACGGCGAAATAGTCGCCGACGATATATCCCAAAAAATCAATGGTACTCATGTAATCATATTCAATAATTCAACACTCAAAATAAACGACCAACAATTCAGCAATATGGAAGCAAGACCAATTGAAATTATCCCCGCAATTCTTCAGCCAACCCCCCTAGAAAAAGACTACATAGAACTCCTTTCCTTAGAAGCATTAAAAGATCTGCATATCAAAAATACAGATCAAATCAATTCCATTAGAAAGACTACATATTCCATCGGAGGCCTAATATCAATAACATCCGTGATAACTATTGCGCTTTTTATTTTGATAAAGAAAAGATCAATAAAGATACAATACATCGAGAAGGAGGTATTGAAGCCCCAAGCAGGTAGCCCGCCACAAGAAAGTAATGACATTCCAACATATGTAAAATTCAACGACTTACCCTTCTATTAATGATCGAGGACAATCATACTTAAGAGGGGAGGAGTTAACACCACACCTTACAATACCTCGAATTGGACAATAACCCCATGGGTTAGTGGAACCGATAATACATCCGGTGAATTCGTTATAACCGCTGACGCTGCATCAGCATTCCACGAACATTTACATCAAATTAGTAAATGTATCGATCAGCAACAATAGCTAGTCAACAACAGTCAGCATATTGGTAAGCAACATTATGGTAAACAACAGTCAGCAAATTGATAAGCACATATTGGCAATAACAACGATCAGCACATATTGGTAAAAACAACGATCAGCACATATTGGTAAAAACAACGATCAGCACATATTGGCAACAACAACAGTCAGCGAAAACAAGTAGGGCACGTGCAGCTGCAACGCGAGCTAAAGCTAATAGTAGGTGTAATTATAAGCTAGGGAAATTAATGTAGTTTAGTTCTAAGTTTGACTTGAAACCAATAAAGCAAGACGCGGACACGAGTCCGCCAATCCTTTTTTAAAAATGAAAGTTTAAAAATAAAAACTTAACTTATATTTACCTGCAAATATTCATCTTTGAGTGTTTTGTAAATTGCATCACAAACTTCCGGTATGAATAAAGAAATAGTGTTGGGCGCAATACGAAAAACTACAGATAAGCTTTTAAAACTGTCCCCTGAAGCGAGAAAGCGCAGTGTACAAGCCAAACGTTCACAGTCTGGAACCGCTTTTCGCATATTTGTATCATTCTTTTTTACAAATGGAGAAATCTTTTTAAGAAGTTCGCTGAAGGTCGTTTCGTTCATACGTAAGTAATTTTTAAACAAATATTTTTGATTATTTATTTCCCGGAACTCGCGCAAAGTTTTTTCGTAAGCGCCCTCGGTGCACCTTTTAAGGAGCCATTCGTTCACCCAAACACTTCGTGGAGTCATATTTCTTTTCTTTCTAGGAATACTATTCTTTTCAAGACATCTTTTCCGTTTTATATAATAACAAATGTATATAATCGCTGCGAGTTTCTTTTCCTTTGCGTATCCATTATTTTTTGTATATTTCACTTAAAATCTCACAATATGTATCACAGATGCAAAAGTATGGTTGAGAACTGATCAGCTGTTTAAGTATTTATGACCAAATGGTTAAACCGTGTGAATGAATGTGGACAATATTTGTCACTTCTCTGTCGTGTGCAAATGTGTGACAAATCATTTGGATCTTTAGCAGCCAAATCGTCTGATCGCAAAACAAATCATTTGCACATCGATATCCAAATGCGCAAATGTGAACAAATCTAAATTTGGCATTTTCTGTACAAATGTACAAATCGTGTGATCCCTGCTTTACAGACTACGAGCTATATGTAACAAACAACGTAAAAACTTAACAATATATTACAAAACTGTATTCAATATGTTAATAAGTTCATACTTAGATATTGAGAAATCAAACGAAACAGAGTTCGAGATCCTGTTAAGTTCATTGATAGCTCGAGCGATGGGAGCATTTCGAGCGTAATCAGTTCTAAGAATTTGTTCATAGAAGGGTACAACAATACGCAGAGACCTCCGCGGGATGTTAAAATTAATCCGAGCGAGAAGAGATGTACAATCAATGTCACCACTAATAATATTGAAAAAGAAAGATAATGAAAGAATTACTCGCCTTGTCTCCAGCGTTTTCAAATTTATTAGAAGTAACCGTGAATTATAAGTAGGCATCGGCTCAGAGAAGTTTAATAAGCGTAGCGCAAACCTAAGAAATATTTTTTGGACCCTTTCAATTCTATTTACTGCGGAAATATGGTATGGTCTCCATATTATAGCACCATATTCCAAGTTTGACCGAACAAAGGCTGTATAAAGTAATTTAAGAGTATAAGGATCCGAAAATTTCGCACAATTACGCCTAATAAAGCCCAAAAGTGAGTACGCTTTAGCGATAATAAAGCTTATGTGGCTATTAAAAGAAAAGTTCGAGGTAAAGATAATACCAGGATCCTTAGTTTCTTCTAAAGAATCTAAAACAGAGTCAACAATCATATAGGTGGAAGGCAAAACATTTTGTATCTTCGCGTACGTTATTTTGAAGCACTTAACTTAACTTTTAAGATACATACATTGGTCGCAACCCTATTCAAAAATTGTATTACTTATTTGATATTCATAAAATAATAATGTATTGAAGTTACATACACATGTATAATATGTTTGACTTAACTTTTTAGGCAGGTAGGAACCCTATTAAAAAACTTTACCTCTTGATAAAAGTGTACTGAAATGGCTTTCCTTCGATAAAAGCGTTGCAAATTTTACGCCACTTAAATATCACTTCACTTTATTTTCAGACAGATGGCTACCCAACGTAAAAATTTGTAGTTTTTGCCGAAAGCGGTAAAGCTGCCCTACAAAATTGTCTTTCAATATTTAAATTGTATGTAGTATGAGGGTAGATATGGAGCGCCGACATAAAAATACCTTAACCCTAAAAACATAATCATATTCTAACACACGTAAAAGATAGTCATGCGTAAAATTGACGCATGAGTCAAGCGAGCAATATTGTCATATTTTAATGAATAATTTCGAATAAACTTATATGGACTATATATGTTCATATAAACATAATAAAAATACCAGAATTTAAAATATGTTTATAATTAATTATTAAGGGAGAAAGCAAAGACAAAATAGTGCTATGTTGAGAGAACGAAAAATATGCATTCGTAAATTTTACACAGATTATCTTTTCAGGGTTAAAGAAATACATACGTATATACGCATATATAATGTATGCACTTACACCTATGTATATATATATTTAAAAAACCTTTAGAAATAAACGTAAATATATTTTATGTGCATGAGACATATCATTTTCGTATATCTCTCAAACGAAAACTTCCTAAAATACTTGAAAACTTCACGTGAAGGAACATTTTACTTGCGGAAGTTTCACAACGTAGTACTCCCCTTTCATGTTCCTCTCTTTTTCGGAACATATTTTTGTCGAGTACTTTACTTAGAGCCAATTTACACGATGACTTTTCACCCTGGGTGGAAAGTCATGCGTGTCGAGCCTGTAGGCAAGAAGTGTAGCGAAGTCAGTGGGGTAGGCAAGCACGAACGGTGAGCGAAATCGAGGGGTTTTTGACGTTTCGCTTTTATCGAGTTCACTTTTTCGTATTTTTGCTTTGAGTTCGCGATTCGCTCCGCTTTAAAAATAATAATCCCAACGGTGTTTACCCTCCATTCCCGCCCATACGCACGAGGGGCGCAGTCTGCATGACGTACGGAACCAGTAAGTATTTTCAATTTTTGCGCCGAGTCACGATAGGCAGGAGTTTGTTAAGTGTCGAGATCTAAAACTGTTCAGCTACAGAACTAAATTCATCAGTCGATTTAATGCCTTTATTTTAATGATTAATTTATTCAGAGGACAGTATCGATTTCTTAATGCTGAAAAGCGGATCTGATATATCAAACGTGGTGGAATGAGAATTAAAATCCTGGCATAAGCAACGGAGTGGGTCGTGAAATTAAAAATTAGTTTTACAAGCTTTCAGAAATAGGGGTCAAAAGTGTCTTGACACCCGGGAGGGAACATTAAGGCTAACTTCGCCCAGAGTGCAATGGGGTATAGTCGTTGCGCTGGGTGTGCAGTTACAGTTGCATGGCTATACTCAATCCCGACTCTTGCGTCCT
>NW_016157492.1:107662-130956 GCF_001687245.7 Rhagoletis zephyria
CAAACAGTCAGCACATTCACGCCTTGGCACCCACGTCACTGTTGACAGTTACAATTTCGAGAAAGTAGAGAATTCCGTTTTTTGGGAACCAGCATCAACACCGATAATAATGTCAGCATGGAAATCCAACGCAGAATCACTCTTGCCAACAAGTGCTACCTTGGCCTGTCTTGGCTGCTGTCTTTGGACCGCTGGCTTGGTCATGTCGTTCGAATGGACATCGACGCTCCAGCTCTGAAAGTCTTCAACTCGGAACCCGCTGGTGGTAGCAGAGGAAGAGGGAGGCCCCAACTGCGATGGAAAGATCAGGTGGAGAAGGACTTGGCTTCACTTGGCGTTTCCAATTGGCGTCAGTTGGCACAGAGGAGAAACGACTGGCGTGCTTTGCTGAACTCGGCCAAAATCGCTTAGGCGGTTACAGCGCCAAAAAAGAAGAAGAAGATATTTTACCAAGCATTTGCCTGCGGCTGGAAAGTGTAGGAAGATTAATAAGTTTTAATCGGCTCGTATAAGGTGGAAGGTTATATTGAGAATCTCAACGAAAATTTCTTAAAGCAAAAAGTAGCAATTGTTTTTGAACGGATTCTATCTTGTCTGAGTAAATTTGATACCTTGATTTCCAAACCGCCGAACCGTATTCCAGTATTGGCCTAACAAATGTTTTAAATAGGGTTTTAGTGATATAAGGTTCACACAATTCTTTTGACCATCGTTTCACAAATGCTTTGTTGACTGTCACATTAATATGAAGAGTAAAATTAAGCTTAGGATCAATTGTGATACCAAGGTCCACAAAATTGTATACCTGTTCCAGGTTATGGTTACCTATTGTATAAGAAGCGGGATGAACAGCTCTTCGCGAGAAGCACATTACTTTACATTTCTTAAGATTTAGAGGCATAAGATTTACTTGACACCAGTAAGCCATGCTGTTTAAGTCCGATAGGAGCAAAGACCTTTCTTTAATTGAAACGTATGATTTATAAAGCTTTACATCATCTGCATACATTAAAATTTTGGAAAATTTTATATATGTAGAAATATCGTTTATAAAAAGCAAGAACAGAACCGGGCCTAGGTGGCTACCTTGAGGTATTCCTGAAGTAACATCAATGACGTCAGAGATAGTATCCATTTTAGACAGTTCTTCGTTAAGCTTTTTAAAGTTGGCTTTCGAAAAATCAAAGCGAATATTTGGTTCTATGCTTGGGTGCTGAAACTTTGACCATCAATTATAACCTCGTAAGATACCTCTGTAGCAGGGTGGTAGACATCTTCGGGCAAAACTAGTGGATCACGCTTATTTACAACGGACTTAGATGCATCATCAACAAAAACAAGATCTAATACTTTACCAAACTTATTGTGAAATACATTAACCTGAGTTAGGCAGAGTTCAGCCATCTCCTCTAAAAATACGTTGTTACACGCACTAGACGCTAAAGGTACGATATCATTGTCAATGATGTTCCATGATATGATTGGTAAATTAAAATCACCCAGCCAAATCATTGAATCACAGGGTTAAGTCAGTAAATTAACTGATTTCAGTAAAGAGATGAGTCGTGAATACACCAATGTGTCAGATCGGGGAGGGATATAGCATAGAGCTAAGTAAATAGACCCTTTTCCAGCCTGTACACGAATGCATTTGAATTCTACTGAATCAATGTGTGGAAGACTAACTTCTTCAGATGATATTGAAGAGTCTACAGCGAAGAGTACGCCACTGCCGATTCTGTCCTCCCTATCTTGTCTATATATACGATAATGATTTGGAAGAATCTCTGAATTGAAAATATGAGGTTTCATCCAAGTTTCAGTAAAAGAAAGAATATTATAATTAGATTTAAGGCCTTTAAGGTATAAGTTCGTTAATTTAGTATTTNACCTGTTCCAGGTTATGGTTACCTATTGTATAAGAAGTGGGATGAACAGCTCTTCGCGAGAAGCACATTACTTTACATTTCTTAAGATTTAGAGGCATAAGATTTACTTGACACCAGTAAGCCATGCTGTTTAAGTCCGATAGGAGCAAAGACCTTTCTTTAATTGAAACGTATGATTTATAAAGCTTTACATCATCTGCATACATTAAAATTTTGGAAAATTTTATATATGTAGAAATATCGTTTATAAAAAGCAAGAACAGAACCGGGCCTAGGTGGCTACCTTGAGGTATTCCTGAAGTAACATCAATGACGTCAGAGATAGTATCCATTTTAGACNTTTAATTGAAACGTACGATTTATAAAGCTTTACATCATCTGCATACATTAAAATTTTGGAAAATTGTATATCTGTAGAAATATCGTTTATAAAAAGCAAGAACAGAACCGGGCCTAGGTGGCTACCTTGAGGTATTCCTGAAGTAACATCAATGACGTCAGAGATAGTATCCATTTTAGACAGTTCTTCGTTAAGCTTTTTAAAGTTGGCTTTCGAAAAATCAAAGCGAATATTTGGTTCTATGCTTGGGTGCTGAAACTTTGACCATCAATTATAACCTCGTAAGATACCTCTGTAGCAGGGTGGTAGACATCTTCGGGCAAAACTAGTGGATCACGCTTATTTACAACGGACTTAGATGCATCATCAACAAAAACAAGATCTAATACTTTACCAAACTTATTGTGAAATACATTAACCTGAGTTAGGCAGAGTTCAGCCATCTCCTCTAAAAATACGTTGTTACACGCACTAGACGCTAAAGGTACGATATCATTGTCAATGATGTTCCATGATATGATTGGTAAATTAAAATCACCCAGCCAAATCATTGAATCACAGGGTTAAGTCAGTAAATTAACTGATTTCAGTAAAGAGATGAGTCGTGAATACACCAATGTGTCAGATCGGGGAGGGATATAGCATAGAGCTAAGTAAATAGACCCTTTTCCAGCCTGTACACGAATGCATTTGAATTCTACTGAATCAATGTGTGGAAGACTAACTTCTTCAGATGATATTGAAGAGTCTACAGCGAAGAGTACGCCACTGCCGATTCTGTCCTCCCTATCTTGTCTATATATACGATAATGATTTGGAAGAATCTCTGAATTGAAAATATGAGGTTTCATCCAAGTTTCAGTAAAAGAAAGAATATTATAATTAGATTTAAGGCCTTTAAGGTATAAGTTCGTTAATTTAGTATTTAAGCCTCTTACATTTTGGTAATAAATACTTAAAGCAGATTTAATAATTAGTTTTTTGATTCAGCGTTATGACGGGGAATATTAGCTAAGTTGTTTCCTTTTTTGGACCTATATTCGAATTCACGAACGAAAGCTCCGGGGGGCCAGAAAGATCTACTAAGCAGCGCATTAAAATTCTCTAAATTTACGTCAATTTTAAATGAAGCAATATTTCTTTCGTATTTTAAATTCAATTTTCTGATGCTTAGGTCGACAGTTGTACTTTTTGATGAGATATAAAGCTTTATATCGTCTTCGGTAGTGTCTCTCGAAAATCGGAAGTCGGAAGATTATTCTGACGTGCAACGGCAATAATTTCCTTAGATGGACTATGAAGACGCTTACGTTTAGACACACGGTTATCCTTAACAGATTGCAAGGCATCTAAGCATATAAATGATTTAAACACATTTTCATATGCTTAAATTTTTAGGTCAGCACCGACAATTCTCTTCCTATTTTCTGTAAAACCATTTCTGGTTTGCCTAAATAGCTTGAAAAGATCAACTTCGGTTGACCTGCACTTTACGCAAGACCAGCGAAGTCTCTTGCCATCATTAATAGTGTCCAGAATTCTTCCCGTCAAACCAGCACATTTCAGATGGTAAATACCATCACACAGCCAGCACGATAAGTAGCGTTCAGAATCGCTTTTAATTTGGCAAGTATCAAGATTGCACTTCATATTGAAAGATGTAAGTAATAACACTCGTTAATAAACAGACAAACAAATAAATTATAACAGTTAAGGAGCTGATGTAAATAGCTTTAAATAAATGTAGTGAACAGTTTGAGTATCACTGTAATTATGACACTTAATAAACGCAACGCAAACAGCTGTGACAAGAATTACTAGAAGAAGTAAACAGAAAGAGTAGAACAAATGTGCAAAAACAAAATGAATTCAGTTAACTACAAAGGATACAACAACAATGATAGCAACAAATGACTCGGCAAGATTAGAATGTATGCTAGTGAAATTAAATTAAATTTAGTTTAATATAAAACACAATAACTTTCACTTAGCTTCAATTATTTCACACTAAGATGCTCATAAGCACTTTTTATCACTACTTCAACTCGGAATTTGCACAATAAGCTTAACAAATAGAAAGCCAAAATCAGAGCACAATAAAGTACAACCTCACAGCTTGACGTTTGCAGATTGAGGACGAAAGAGTTGACCAAAGAAAATTTTACGCTTCAATGTCAAAAATACGCAAAAAACGTCGCAAGGAAAAAGTCATCGTGTAAATGCACGAGGATTTTCGAAGACTTTTTTAAAAGGGAACGTGCCAAAAACGCAGGGTGAAAAGTCGTCGTGTAAATTGGCTCTTAGTTACTCGACGCTTAGCGACTATGTTTCTCTTAACTATCCGCACTCTCAGTGAGAGGAATAGAAGTAAGCGTATTCGCTAGAAAACTTCACTGTGAAGCGAAATGCAGATGCAGACCTCTAATAACTATCGCCAATTTACCTGCTACTTGTGCCGCCTGAGCCATTGCCATTTGGTAAGAGTAAAGAAGTGGTGTAAATTGTATCATGTGCTGTGGATTAGCAGCTAATCCTTGACCTAAAGCTGCAAATTCGAAAGAAAAAATATTGTGGAATTTAACATCTGTAATAGAGCTAGCGAGTACCTCTACATACCTCGAAGAAGCTGCTGCTGAAAAGCTTGAAAAGCGGCGGCTTGAGCTGCTGAATTAGCGTTTCCAAGTCCACTAGCGGAAGGATTAGTAGTCCCAGCTGTTGATATATTCGCTAATCCTGCTAAAGCTGAGAAATTGCCAAGATTTCCCAAGCCGGTTATACTAGCAATGTTGTTTAAACTAGGCAAGCTGCCAAGCGCACTAAGTTGAGCAGCAGCAGCGGCCAGCGCTGCAGTAGTGTATTTGTCGTATTGTTGCTGCTGCTGTTGCACCTGTTCGCGGTCACGATGTTGTAATTGGCTTGTTGGATTTGTTGTGGGTTGTGAAGCTGGCTGTTGATTACGTGAAGAACGCGGTGTGGTAGATGGCGGAGGCGTGGGAGTTTGTTGGATACAGGGAGGCGGTGTAGGACGAGATGCTACACTGGGTGTAGGCGTATGACATTTTGTAGGAATAACAGTTACTGAAGGTGGCAAATTAGCAAGAGCACTCGGGGTATGCTGTTGCTGCTGGTGTAAATGCTGTAATGGTTGCTGTTGAAGCGAGGGTTGTGTTGACGGTGCCGAAGAACTCGAAGAACTGCGAACATCTACATGCGATGGAGTGCCTTGATTGGTTAGCCGCTGCTCAATTTCTTGTTCCTAAATAAATAAATAAAAATTATATTATTATCAGTCACCGACCAGTTCTCTTGCTGAGCGGACGTGTTATTTCTGCTCAGTGGCGGATACAGGGGAGGGGCGATAGGGGCGATCGCCCTTCCCCCCCCCCCCCCCCCCCCCCAAAGCTGGAAAAAATGTCGGTTNCCCCCCCCCCCCCCCCCCGAAGCTGGAAAAAATGTCGGTTAAAAAATATTACCTCAAACGAGAATTGAAAAAAAAATTTAAAAACTTGTTTGTTTTAATCTTCAATATCATAATCCTTGATTTAGGCTTGCATAAGATTATTTATAGAATAAGAAAGCATGTAAATCTCTTAAATTAAAAATTACAACAATGGGTATGCAAATACTATGAATTTATAGACCTTGTCACAACTTTACGGCATTTACATTTCGACAAGACTTGACCATTTGTCTTAATATATTTTCATTTCATTGTTTGTTTATAAAAATATAGTATAATCTTTAACAAAAACCATATTAATCCAAGCTTAAATCTCTGTGCAACGCTTTAGAAAATCACAAACTTACTAAAAGCTGTTTTTTAGCCCATTCAATTTTACCTCAAGTTAAAAGTAACTGATTTTTGGCATTTTTTTGTTGACCATGTTAGCTATTTTATTCCATGCAAAACATTTTCGACGATTTTTTTGTTATATGTGGAAAATGTACAACACCTTCGACGAAAAAAATTCCCAGAAATCAATGGTACTTGAAATTGGGCTACAAAACTGCATACTCAAAATGTTTCTAAAAAATCTTTAAAATAGCTAGAAATTTTTACAAAGATTGAAACTTGGATTTGTATGGTTTCTGTTAAAAATATGCTATTGCTTTAAAACACAATAATTAAAATTAATAATAATATTGAAATAAATGATGAAATCTTGCCAATATGTGAGTCTTTTAAAGTTATGATAAGAACTATATGTATGCATGTCGAATCAAACTTTTTGATACTACTTTTTGTCTATTCCCGCGGTGAATGTAGAAAATTTCACATTCAACTGTGTAACCAGAAATTCGTAGGGGGATAACAGCAAAATGCGTAGAAAAAGCGATTGCCGCGTTAGTTACCGATATCGCTAAGAAATTATACTATTTGGACATTGTCCTTCCTCGGAGAGCAGATAGATGAAATTTGGCAAATTATCGTGCGTCTAGCGCCGATGATTATTATCAAAATGTAATATTTATACCGCTGTTGCATAATATTTAGCTCGATCTCCGAGAAAGATTGCCCAAAAATATACATTACATAAACATTTTTGAGTTGAACTATTACTTCCATACATATAAAATTGGGGAATATAACAAGATACAAAAAGGCGCTATCAGTTTGGAAGGAGAGTATAAAGTGTGGTCAGAACGATGAACAAATGAGGTAAGCGAAAAGCCATACCTAACATCAGCAGCAGAAGTTCTTGCTAAATGGGACGGCGAATATGCTTTTCCGTTGATTAACAAACTTCTCCGCATTCTGACTACACTTCTAGCTAATAACGCTACTTCAGATAGAAGTTACCCTTCGCCTGTTAAAAACATGGTTCCATAGTACTATGAATGAAAAAATACTGATAGGTCTAAGACTTTTACACGTACACTTAGGGCCAATTTTTCAGTGCACGGTCGTGGTTTAAATTTAGTTTAAACGCCCAAGCTGGCTGCTTTAAACTAAAATTAGCAAATCAAATGTCAGTCAGCTGTTCATTTTAAATTAACTGCCACTGAAACTGGTCCTTAGATATTGAAATTGGAACTAAACGGATAATACAAAGATTCCCAAAAGGAAAGCGCAAAATTGAGTTTGCAATTTAAATTATTATAATCAAAATTCCGAATAAGTTGTTAAGTTACTTAATTACATCCCTCATTTGACAAACATTATAAGCAAAAAATAAGTATTTATGTAATACTAGCCGGCCGCGGATGCGCGAGGCTTCGCCACGCCCTTAATGTATGCATATGAATGTACATTTACGTATTTGGAGAAAGAAATCATATTTCAACATGTACTTCGTTTATTATATACATAAAAATCTTGTCTAAATCCGTTCAGTAGCGTGGTTAAAATATCTCGCCTTTCCTTTATACTATGTATAGAAGATAGCAATTTTAAATAGATACATGCGACGGCCATGCACTTTCATTTGGTATCTCATTTTTTATCCAACGAACGGAGAAGATCTTATAGTTTTTAAACAGGTGTCAACCCTACTCAGAAAAATAATTCATTATTACACATCCAGGGGCTAAGAATTTTCATTTGACAGTGACGGTGCAGAACTGACGCTTATTATAATTGAATATAGTAATTTTCTCAACATGTAGCAACCCTATTAAAATTCTAAGTTAAAAAGGTCACTCTCCTATCGATAGAGAATATATTAGATAAAATCTCGTCGAAATGCGTTCAGCAGTTTTCGAGATTCCCGCGTATAAAAAATCTCGACTTTCCTTTATACTATGTATAGATGCACAAATATATACTGATTTAATAAACCCATAGCATAACTTTCATAAAAATTACTAGAACCTCTTTTTGCGTAAATATTAAATGAGGGTTCAACGAGAGTGGATGCTTGTAGGTGATATAGCTTCGATTGGTCACTCCGCTGTGAATCAAGTTAGATGGCTGTACTTTAACATTATTCGACAAGTCGATCCCAATCGCCCCTCCCCAAATAAAATCCTGTATCCGCCACTGGCTCTGCTAGCCTCTGATTCCCCGCCTAAAAGAAAATAGTTAAAAAGAATTTCGAACCCTTCCCAAATCTTCCTAAAATCGAAACAGCAATCCTAAATACGTAGCAATCTCTGCGGTAGATGAAAACAAACCTTTAAACAAGTTAAATAAAAGCTTATAAAAATTACGGCTGTTTTGCCATCCATGCCTCTTTAAAATTAATAAGCAAGTAAATCGTCAAAATTACTAAATTCCGAGATGGCAGTCTTTGCCTATTATTGAAGGACAAACCAACAGCTGAAACCTTTATACATACGTACGATATTTTTACATGGTGTTTGTGAAGTGAAAGCTACATATCACGATACGCTCAACCATACGAAAGGTACTATATAAGCTCCATGTTTAAATGATCATAATGAAGAAGAGATTGTGAAAACCTTGTCTGATCAAGGTGTCGTTGAAGTATACAAGTTTTCTAAAGTTGTGAATAGGAAACCAAAGCATCCTGGAGTATGTCTTCTGCAACCTCCCCCACATTCACCCGACACATGCTCCCGAACGATGTCCACAAAATGCGCGGGAGATCACCCGGCTTTTGACAAGTTTTGTCCAAAGTATCAGTAATCAAAAGAGATCTTAAAAATACAAGTGGAAAACAAATGTACAATGAAACAAGTAAGAAAGTATAAGTTCGGGCGGAGCCGAACATTAAATACCCGGCGCAAGTATTATATATATGTTTTTCACATTTCCGGCTAACTGTGCCAAGCTTTGAAAGAATTGGTGGAGCGGTTACCAAGATATACACATGTAACCATAAGTGGGAGCGGCTACGCCCATTTTCCAAAAAATTATAATATTCTTATTTTCGTCTAAAAACTATTGTAAATATCAATTTTGAGTGAATAATCTTCAGTTGTTACTAAAATATCGCATTTTCGTATTCCAGAAAATTACCGTTATATGGGAGGCAGGCGTGGTTATTGTCCGATTTTGCCCCTTTTCAATACCATCCGTCCTACGCCGAAAGAAGTGCACGTACAAAGTTTCGTTAAGATATCTAAAGTTTTACTCGAGTTATCGTGTGCAGAGACGGATGGACGGACGGACAGACAGTCACCGCTTAACCGATTTCACTTTTCATTCTGATCATTTATGTATACATTTGTCTAAATATATCTCGATTCGTTTTGCCTGTTACAAACAACCGTTATGTGAACAAAGTTATAATACCCTTGTGCACAAGTGCGCTCGGGTATAAAAAGCAATCACACTTTACAGAAACCCAATTCCCTCAATAATAGGTGGCTCTTTTTTTGCAATCGTCAAATCAATCAATAACCAACAACAAAGTTTACTCTAGTATCCCATGACTATTCCAAAACAAATAACTTCACTCCAGTCGTAACGCTACAACTAAACTCAAACTTAGCAAACAATTCTCATCAACAAAACACAGCACAAAACATAAACGACGATAATTCGCTCAGTAACATTCTCACTCAAATAATTACTAATCAACAACATACAGTTAATACAGCTTCCTTCTTCACCAACGAAAATAATTTTCAACAATCAAATACATACTTCCAAAACAAATAACAACGATAACGAATTCTCTATTTACTCTACAATTTATAACATGCCATCTCTCCCAGTTGAGCAAGAAAATTACATTAACATGGAACATATAACCAAACAAACTTACTTTTACTTCATTATCAGCCACTTATTACTCATTTCTATTGCACATAAAAATACTACCTTCACAATGATCTCTGTACTGCAATTGAACATAAACGGGTACTTTAATAATTATAATGAATTACAGTTGCTAATAAAAGAACTAAATCCTTCCCTCTTGTACTTACAAGAAACTCATATCCGTCATAATATGAAACCGTATCCTCCGAGACGATACTTTTTCAATTCCCCCGAAAACCAATATGGTTAGCAAGGTGTTGCCATTGCCATACTAATTAAAAGAGGAATTCCTCACAAAATTCTCTTAAATGACGATGATCTTCTCAGTATTGCTATAGAGATCTTACGCAACCCAAAACTAATAATACATACATACCACATATACAAATAAACAGTTTTCGTGCACACACATCTTTGTAATCTTAAATAAGGCAATAGGGTCGATGCTTTGATTGGAGCCCTGTTTGAGGTTCTCCATTTGTTAACGATAGAGGAGCTAAAGTTGAAAATGCCTTGTTATCTACTGATCTGGTTACACTAAACGATGGTAGCCCCACTCTCTCTTCTCAACACACCAATCTTTCACGCACGTTGGCTAACCTGTTCCCCCTTTGTACATGACGACGATAAATGATCTATAGGAGCGACCATTTCCCTATATTAACAGAAAAATGTTTAACCTATGTTCCTAACAGATAAGGCAGATTGGGCCCAATATCAAGAGTTTTGCACTAATATATACACAAATTATCCAGCTTCAAACAGCATTAATAAAGAAGCGGCGTCAATATTTGCAGTGCAGCACATTCTCTCTCTATACTACAGACAAAAACTCAAACCAAGTACAATATACTCAATGGTGGAATAGTGATTTACAGAAATTACACTGTGAAAAAGGATTAGTTTTGACAACTAAAGATATTTAGTTTCCGAATTTTGACAATATTTGGGAACTGTTACCAAGGATTCGGAACTATTACCATGGGTTGGTCATTATAACTAAATATACTAAAGCTTCTAATATTCGTCTAGTTTGTACCAAATCGTTAATTTAGTTGAAGGGTTTGGTAAATACTAATAAATATTTCTTTGAAGCATATTTCTACAAATTTCATTCAATTTAACGTATGGTTCATAAAAGGATGCAGATAAGCTTTCTATCAACACATGGTTTAGTCATATGTAGTTACCAAATCTTAGTTGAGGCAACCACGATTTGGTTTGAGAGCGAAACATATTCATGCTTGTGAGCCACCCCTAAAGAATGCTGAGCGCTCTCTGAGCACAAATGTGTTTCACATACGAAGAGCGCCTGCTGAGCAATGCACACAGTCCCACTTATTGAATCGTTTGAATGCGCTAGTATGCCGACCATTGCATAAAAACGATTCAATGAATGAGACATTGAATCATTGCTCTGCTACCGCTGTTCGTATATAGGTGAAACACGCATGCAGTGTTGCGGTGTTGGTTACTTTTAACCGTTAACTTTTAACAGTTTTGCTATCGCCGCGAGTTGTTTTGGTGTGCGCATAGTTATTTAAAAATATAAAGTTTGATGCCAACCGGGGTTTCTCAGTGGATATATAATTCATGTTAATTATAATTTGAAAGTTTCTATTTAGCCAACCTTAGTCATTTAAACCAGCACTTCCAGCAGCAGATATTGACCTGGGTATTCGCACGACTGTTCCTTTTTTATCGTTTATTTTTAGGAAATTCTTACCGCCATATTCATATGTATTATATGTATACACTAGTAACTATTTATGTAAATATGTATGTATTTTTTATGCTTAATATATGCAAATAGAAGAAAGTAAACACAACAACCATGAAATGAGATTTGAATAATACGAGAGTCATTAAGAAGCCGCGAAAAATTATTAGAATTCCGCGCAAAATTGGGGTTTCAAGTTAATTTATACGGGCTCAATTCTATGGATAAGTGAGAAAAAATACACAATTTTGGTTTTATTTTGAATAATATGTATTTCCAAAAAACTTTTCAATTAGGTTCGTTATAAGACATAGCCCAGCAACACGAGGTTGAGGAGAGTAGCAGCAGCAGTGGCAGCCCCAGCAGTGAAACCAAGTGAGAACATTTGAAATCATTGTATTAATATTACTTACATATGTATGTATTTGTTTTATAATATACAGAATATACATGGTCGGCTAAAGACTACTTCTAATGAATACATACTCAGATAGTACATATATAAATACCTCGTATATGCGGAATCCTATACCACGTCATGTATGTACAATAAAAAAGGGATTTGGTAATTATTTTTCCATTACTGCTTACTTTATTAATTTAAGTTAAGATTAATAATAATAATCTTACAGCAAGTAGGTTCAAGGGAAATACCATTCCACAGTTTTGAAAAAATCGGGTTTTCGCGCTTTTGTAAAATTTAGTTACCATCGTATACGCGGTACTGCGTTTGGCGTATACGAAGTACTTCGCGCTGAGCGACGATATAGTCCAATGCAGTCCAATTTTTAATTGTTTAATCGTAATTAAAAAATATTTACAATGTGGTTGTTCACACTGATTAGGTATTTCATTGATTCTTACAAATAAGTTGGAAACTGTGTACCTGTGTACTTATTTAAAAACATCATTTAGCGTCTGGTAATGTTTACGAAGATATTAACATATATATGTACCTAATGCGGGAAGCCTGATTTTCTAAAATATGTATTTATATATATATACTTATATATGAATGTATTTCATTTATTTTCAGCCTTAAAAGGATTTAATTTTCAAAAATGCAAATAAAAATTGATTTTCTTTGGTTTGTAAAATTTGTCTATACGTACTATATAAAAAATTTGTGATGACCTGAGTTGTTAATCTTATAAAAAAAATGGTTATTTTTCCTTATATTTGGTAACTTTTTCGTCAAATCTTGGTTAGAAAGTTCTTTGAGCGGCGGCAACACTGCACGCATGTAGTCACAGAGCGCTCAGTAAGCTATGTCGTGTTGATCACTGCGTTAGATAGAAAAAGGAAAGTGTGTGCTATGACATGCCTAGACTTGTTTGTCTCAGTTTCAGTTTTGCTATCGCCGCGAGTTGTTTTGGTGTGCGCATAGTTATTTAAAAATATAAAGTTTGATGCCAACCGGGGTTTCTCAGTGGATATATAATTCATGTTAATTATAATTTGAAAGTTTCTATTTAGCCAACCTTAGTCATTTAAACCAGCACTTCCAGCAGCAGATATTGACCTGGGTATTCGCACGACTGTTCCTTTTTTATCGTTTATTTTTAGGAAATTCTTACCGCCATATTCATATGTATTATATGTATACACTAGTAACTATTTATGTAAATATGTATGTATTTTTTATGCTTAATATATGCAAATAGAAGAAAGTAAACACAACAACCATCGAGTAAATTTTTATTTGTGTCAAATTGACGATTACAGATTCAAGTCTACAGAAAGTTCACAAAATTAATTGGAAACTGGTATCAACCAAAGCATGGTTTATATTTGCTCAGCAATGATTTTATTCAACTAACAATATTGTCCAATCAAGGTAGTCGTTTTGTAATTATTAACAAATATACATTTGTCCCAACTAGAAGTCTCAAGTAAATTGCAGACTTTTGTGAACTAGATATTTATTTCGTCATATCCAACTATGCCACTTGGTCACTATAACCAAATCTTATAGCTTAACCTTTTTCTAGGTGTACGAACACTAAAGAAAGAAAGTTAGCAGAAATATACAAGGACAAGGTACAAGGAACTTTATCGATATTTTACACTACAAGCATAACAATGCCATTTTCAAACACGAAGTCAAAAAAACGAACGTGTTTCCCTCGAAGAGTTCACTTCTAACATCAATCGTACAAGTAGCAATGCAAAGATTTGGGAAGATATTACACGCCTTCGGAGACGAAACATTATTAACTGTCTTAATACGCCAAATGGCACAGTTACCGACCCGAGTAGTATAGCAAATCAGTTCGCAAAATACTCCAGTTCATACCCAAAAAACTCAACTTTCTCGTGCGAGTTCATAGCAAAAAAAAACCTTGTGATTAACCGCCACTCTCAGCCATTTGGGGAACTAAGCATTTGGGCTAAATATTTAGATTCGAATGTTACTACTGCGGAGTCTGAGGACGCAGTCGCCAACTCTAAGAGGAAAACACCAGGTCTTGATAGAGTTTCATATCCCATGTTGAAAATCAGTCCTTTTATTCTTAAAAACGAATAGTTGACCTTTACAACGAAATTCTCTCCAAAAGTATTTATCCACAAAGCTAGAAGATAGCAGACGCCATACTAAGCTCGGAGCTTACCAGCTACTGCCCTATCTCCTTACCTTGTTTAGGAAGGATATTAGAAAAAATAATAGCGAAACGAATTATGTGGTTTGCAGACAA
Organism: Rhagoletis zephyria; assembly: GCF_001687245.7. NCBI lineage: Eukaryota > Metazoa > Arthropoda > Insecta > Diptera > Tephritidae > Rhagoletis > Rhagoletis zephyria. The sequence goes on from NW_016157492.1 coordinate 121,977, forward strand.
AAGGAAGTTGATTAACACTAACCAAGTTACATTAAAAAACGGACATGGCACGTTAGATGCCCGTTTATATTTCGAGCCCTCTGCGTACGGCTGCCAGACGTACTGATTTTATCAGTACAGTACTGATTTTTCTACTCTTGTACTGATTTATACTGAATTTTCAATTCAAACAAAATACTTCAGCATTTTCTTAACGTTTTTACATAACGTTGGAACTCCATTAAACTGTACTGTAAAAAATAAGAAGAAAATAATTTAATTATAGTTGACATTTTATAGATAATGCTTAATATGCCCAAGAAATTAATACAATAAAAAGATCGGGTCGGTACATACCAGTTGCGATAATATGATGGAGCTCAAATTATTTAAAAAGAAGACTGAAATTTTTGACGAGTGTTGTTAGTTATGTAGTTCGAAAATAACTTTCAGTTTAAGAATAATAAATTTGAGTATTCACATGGCTTTTGCCTATAACTTAAAACTCCTTTTACTCTCTTCTTAGCGAATTCTTAGGCTTTCACAATTTTTGCTTAGTTGAATAGTTATATAAGCCATGAGGAAATATAGATGAAGTCCTTAAAAAGTGTCACTTTTTCACAGTATGGAAAAATATTTAATTTAATTTTTTTTTTTAATACCAGACTCAAACGAAGCAACTGAGAGGATCTTAAGAATAAAGTTTGGTTCTTGACGCAAAGAGAGAAACCGGCTTCTAATTCAAATTTTGGAAAGTGAATTTCAAATTAAAGTAATTTTAAAATGAAGTGTATAGAATTCTTTGTACATTTAAGCACTGAAAATGTGAATGATCTCATTATTGCTATTCAAAAATGTCACAAATATAAAATAATTTATTCGCTCCTGTGCATAATGATGTGAATACTCATGTTAAAATGAATAACGGTTTTATTTTTTATGAACTATATTTATTTATATACCAAAATATTGTTACAAACAAGAACTCTGGCGTTTTAGAGTATTTTCTGTTACTTACATTCATAATTTTGCTTTGATTAAAATTGAATTGAAAAGTACTGTTTTTTTTAGCATGAAAAAGTCTAACGTACTGATTTCGCACACAAAAAATCTGGCAACCCTACCTCTGCGTCAAACCGTCATCTCCAATAAGCGACACCTAACTACTTTAAGTTAAGATTTTGTCCTCCAAGAAGTAGCAAATTGGAAAGTTGGCCCCAAGATATACAATTTCATTAAAACTTTTTTAAGCAACAGAAAATTCCGAGTTAAGCTTAACAACAGCTACTCAGAGTGCCTTCATTTGAAGGATGGTATCCCTAAGGTTCCCCAATATCAGGTGCTATATTCATGATCGCTTTCAATGAAATAAGCCAAATCATATCTCAATTTCCAGTCGAACACTGCATTTGTGCAGACGATGTTTTGATATTTTCTAAAAGACTCGATTTATCGCATGTTAAACAAATATTTGTTGAGATCCTAAACAAAATTTTTGAATGGTCTCTCATATCGGTAGCCAACTTATCATTTAAAAACTGTACATATTTGCCGTAAAAAACTTGTAATGGCATTAACTTAAGATGCAATGTTAATATGCCAAATGTTAATAACCTTAAGATTTTAGGTCTTATTTTTTACTGTAAGCTAACTTTAAGGATCAGTGCATATACATATTTAAGAAAAAAGTTATTTGCGAAATTAAATATCATTAAGTTCCTTTCTTCGCAACGTTCACAAATTCATCCGAATATCTTCATCAACACAACGAAAGCTCTACTAAAGGGTGAACACACCAAAACTGCGACACTTAGAGATTACTACCAGAAACAAACTAGAAGGCGTTGAAATTATTATTTTTTTTTCTATTATATAACTTGGAAGTTTATATGTTATTCAAATGTTAAGATATTAGTTATTATTTTCTCCATATGCAAGTAATCGATATTTTCACCGACTTTACGCGATGCGCACAACTACTTTGTTTTTCACACTTCAATATTTTTTATTGTTTCCCCTGTTTTCTTCAAGATTCCTTTGACAATTGACCAATATTCCCCAATAGGATGTAGCTCTGGGCTATTGATGTTATTTGCATTATACCACGGCAATGTGTCCTTGGCATAGTGGCAGCTTGCCATGTCCGCCTAGAACAGTGGCCTACTACCTTATATGTTGATAACTGACAGAAGATGCTTTTTGAGGCACTCATCCCGATAAACTTGATCATTCATTGTCCCGGATGGGAAGAAGGGCTGATCTTACGGCCACAGGAACAAATAGCTTGCCAAACGATGTTGTTTTTTGGAAATTTGGACTTCATTTTCAGCTTACAGCTTTCAGGGGCATCTTGACGACTTGCAGCATTATAAAAATCTTGACCTGCGATATATTTTGAATTTTTAAAGCACTTGGCTTCGTAGTCTATAACAATGCAGTTGTACTTTTTAATTTGGAATTCATACAACTTCCAACTGCGGGATTTCGTTGTAACATTCTACTTTGCGCCTCAGTCTGGCGCTGTTTGAGCCGTAGAACATCTTAATGAAGCTTTCCGCTTTACCTTTGGTACGAAACACTGCGATCTCCGTGCGGATTTTCCAACATAATGCGACAAAACCTTCGGATCTCGCGAAAACGCACTGAGGACCTTCCGAGCATTGTTTGTATCACTTTGACCATGCTAACCCCCGCTCACTTTTTTTCTCGTAACAGCCAGGCCTTATGTGTACCGATTAAAACCCTGGAAACTGTCGAATAGTGCAATCTTAAGTTTTTAGCAATTTTACGTGTACTTAAGGCCGGATCATTTATAAACTCGTGCAAAATGGTTTGTCTCGTTTCTAACTCGGTTGCCATTTTTAGCTCAATTAGGAATCAAATTCAAATGAAATTTCTTCTACGTCCAACTAAGGTCATGGTCAACTTATGGTATTCGAATTTCAAAATATTGAAATCCTTTTAGGTAAGTTATAAGCTTCCCAAAGTGTAGCAGTTTTACTCTCCATTACTGACTACGGCCTCCCAATTTACGGACAGCACGCGGGAAACTCACTTAAAAAACTGTACGCCCCATATCGCTCGGCTATCAGACGCAGCATACGAGCCTTCCCCACATCGAACGTACGGAACTAGGGATATTGCGAATGTGGAATTTGAGATATCTGCGGATGTGAATGGGGATGGCTAGTATTTTTAAGAAATAATTTAGGAGAGTAAATTAGGTTATTGAGGTAAATAAAAAATGGAAAGGTGAGTAATTTTTAATAATGTTCTTTTCGTCCTGAATTTAAAAACTGATATATTGTATATAATAAAAACTTCTTTAAGGGCCGTAAACCCGCGCATAATTACTCGCTCGAGGCTACAAACTTGAAAAACTTGCAACTTGAGAAAATTGAAAATTCTTTTCGATTGACGCTGCACCAGTTGAGAGGACTTTCAGTTATATAATTTTTTTTTATTGCGGTGCAATAATTCCTTTTTGAGAATTGCATCGAGGCTGCAAATGTCGGATGTAACCTCCTGACTTTCATCTTTACAATCTAGCATTATGGCAAGATCGTTGTTTAAACACCGTTGTTTTTCAGAAGATTTCTTGATTCTCATTCTTTTTTTACATCATTTACTTTCATTTTTAACCCTTTCTTCTTTGACTGGCCAGATATACGTTTTATCAGTGGACTTGCACAATATTCTAGGGACCGAAAATAACAGTTATTTTTTATACTAGTTAAACCTGGCCTAATATTTTTTTCCGAAATAAAAGTCCCTACCGGATAATGGACAAACCGCTTATCCTCATTAAACGAATTTGGTATTATATGAAAGAGGACTGCAATATCTTTGAAACAGAAATAACGAACGAAGGTTACCACCTCTATTTATATTTGCTTTTATAATTTAATACTAAAGAAATTCATATACCTGAGGTTTCGTTCTATGGTAATTAATTAACATTTTTATTGAAATATTTTTCAATACGTGGCTTTCCTCGTTTAGACATTTCAGTTTTAAAGCTATTTAAATCGATTTCATTTGATACTAAACTTGTTTAATTTGGATAAGCGGTTTGTTTATTATCCGGAAAAGACTTTTATTTCGGAATATGTATAAATATAACTGTTATTCCCTTCAATATTCGCATTCGCAAAAAATCCGCATTGATTTTTGCAAATGCGAATGTTAAAATTAATGCGGAAGCTCCGCGGTTGCGAATGCGAATATTCGCAACAACCCTGTACGGCACATACTTGTAGAGGCTGGAATGCCACATATTCAAGAAAGACTCGAATTGTGCACTCTACGGCTTATACCAAACTATTTTACACCCACAATCCGATGTTGCACAGTAAGGTATGAACAACAGGCACTTAAACGAAAGCAAACAAGTAATTTTTAGCAAAAAAAAACTGACTTCAACTCCCATATAAAAAACAAATATATATATATATCTCATGATCCACTGATCGGATCTCAACCATATTAGTCTGGGACCACCTCTGAGACACTACCTTTCCGATGCAAAAAGAATTATCGAAATCGGTTGACGTGGTCCAAAGTTATGCGGCAACATACAAAAAAAAAAAAACAAAAAAAATATTCCGACGAACTGATAACCTTCTCCTTTTTTGGAAGTCGGTTAGAAAGCAATCAATTATTCACAGAGCTCTTCAAAAGACTGCAAATTTTGACCTCCACTTAAAACCAAAGTTTTTTTAAAATAAGCAAGCACCCACCATGGGCTCTACACTCTTCTTTTTTGGAAGACAAATGAATGAGTTTTTCCAAGAAAACGACCACTGCTGATACTCGGAAGTGCCAACTTAACTCTAACGGTTGGACTGTCCTTTACACAGACGGGTCAAAAGATTGTAATAACACCTCGTACGCGGTCGTTTCTAATGATTCTAGTATCATCAGTAGGTAAAGGGCTATTGTCGCCTTACTGCTAAATTTCTTCAGCCGAAGCATATGGTGTAAAAGAAGCAACCCAATGGGCAGTCATATCGAAAGGCAAATATATCATATGCATCGTCTCTCAACCATAACAGCAATTCAGAACGTTCGTAGCCTAAGTCCATTAATAGTATAATTGCTTTCAAAAATAAAGTCAAATTAATGTGGGTTCCGGGACACTGTGGAATCCGAGGTAATGAAGAAGACTACGAGGAAGCTAAAAATGTACCGCATACGTCCTGTCACGACGTAGGGACGTTCGAGAAAAACGATATCTCGCCTCGCAGTATCGTCTTATAAATCCTGACGGGACTAAAACAATCTACCCTACAAACTGTAGTATTCCCGCACTTAAAAGTTTTTTCAAGGCTACGCATCGGACACTGTGCACTTTCGCATCAACACCTGCTTAAGAGAAACCACGCGCTGGGTGCCATTATTGCAACAGCCCATAAGCTTCGAGGCAACATATCTTGGATATATGCCTAGCTTTTAGCAAACCTAGAAGGGGAATCTTCTCGTTGAATACACCATCAGAGCTTCTGAAAGAACCTAGCATAAAGAACATATTAAGGGCCAATTTGACAATGCGTAGTTAACTCGGAATCGGGAGTTAACTACAGATTTTTGTACTGAAAATCTCTAGTTAACTGTCGATTCGGAGTTAACTACGCACTGTGAAATTGGCCCTAAGTATCTTTAAATATATCTCCATAGGCAAATTAACCAACAAAATTTAGTAAATCGTGTTTATATGCTTTATACCAGGGATGTTCCAGATAGAGATTTTGCCGAATAACCGGATTCCGGATATCATGTAAAAAATTTGAGCCGGATTCCGATATCCTATCGGAAAGATAAAAAAACAATAAACTCCTCTAAGCCATGATACAAATATTTAAAGGTTGTTTCATTTCTTCTTATTCGGCATTGCTCCCATTTGACGTAAACTGTGCTTTTGACATTTTCTTTTAAATTGAAGCTAGCTATTCTTTGAAGAAATTAAAAAAGTGTTTTTTTACTTACAAATTTTTTTTAAAAAATTATAAGAAAAGATATTTTGAGCATCATTTTACAGCGAGCTTTCAGTGATTTATTTCTAAAATTATATAAAACGGAATACAAGTAAAATACTTGTATTAAATTGTGTAATGCAAATAGAAAATCTGTTTTTTTATGCAATTATTTTCATCAATATTTAGTACGATTAGCTGCATATTTCGGGATCGCCACGTGCATGGTAACTTTACTTTGTTTGTTTGTTCCAACCACTTTTCAGCGGAAAATTTTCAGCCTCGGGGCGGATGTGCCCAATTGAAGCGACACGCAGCACCAGCAGCAGTAGAGCGAGAGGTTTATCTGTCTATAAATTATAACAGGGAGCTCTAAGAATTAGGACATTTTATTACCTCTCTCTTCATGACTACATCATGCATAATCACAAATAAGTTTATGCTTCTATTGTGCTTTCATTGATGGTGAGCTTTTTAATTTTTTATTGTTCATATTTCCACTAAGAAAGATCCAAATTAAAGCAACATCCTAATATCTAAATTTCTCAAAGATAATGCCAAATTTTTGCCGAAGATAATTTAAGATACACCTTATTAACAGCTCTGCTAATACGGTGAAAAAGTAAATTTACCTTGCCAGTTATTATTTTTTAATGCATACAAATTCCTTAAAAAATATTATAATTTCCAAAAACAATCATTTTTTGAGGAGGCAGTGCTACTTGAACAAGTATAAACGTCTAAGCACAGTTGATGTCAAAAAGTTCGAAGTGAAACTACCTTTTTTATCAGGTGCTAAGCAAAAACGCGTGGTTGAAGTATGTATTTCTATTAAAAAATGTGATTAAAATCTAATTATTATACACGCTTACGCACCGTACCGTAATGCTTCATTATTGCAATATTTTGTGACCCACGTTTTGAAACTTTTTTTTTATGACATCAGCAGGGCCGAAAAGTTTAAGCTTTTGCTTGGAATTGCTAATTTTGCTCAGTCAGGGTTTCCAAGCTTAATTTTAACGATCATGCTTATTTTGCTTATTTCAATGCATAAAGCTAAGTACGAACCTTTTAAGAAAACGGTCAAGAAATAAATTGCTATTATTTCGTGTGTGTGAATAGTAGTGTCCAAGGAGTTTTGACATCTGATATATAACAGCCTGCTGTCTAACTTTTTCCTCCCGAAATAATGGAAATTTCTGTTGAAACATGGTTGCTTTGTACTCTTCACAAACAGACTTTAGCAAACCATAGTAGAAAGCAGAGACCGTACCGGTTATGCATTTTATAATAAAAGTCTAAAAATTTAAGTTATTTTTTGACTTTTATTATTTTGAGCAAATAATAAAGGTTATTTCTGCTTTTCATTTTTTTTTTAAGGCAAAAATAAAAGTTAAAATTTGCCTTTTATTTTTTTGAGCAGAAAATAACCGGTAATTGTTGACTTTTATTTTTTCAGGCAAAAATAAAAGTCAAAGTTAAAAATCAAGTATTCCAGAGCTCCTATATAGATTTTAATAACCCCTATACCCAAGTACCAGGGTTAGTTCAAATCTATATACATATGTATACATACAATACATGAAGGGAGTTTTTGTTAACGGCATCAGATCTGCACCGATTATTCGATTTTCAAAACTGAGGTGCCAAATTAAAGGGCTTAGCCTCTAGATGTATGTACCACAAGGCATAGGGTTGCCACCTTTTTTAAAATTATAAAATCTGCACCGTTCGTTGTATTAAAACAGAAGAGGTTCCATATGAAAGGGCTAGGCCTGTAGATGTGCAAGAAGATATCAGTTTTTTGAATAGGGTTGCCACCTGCTTCTAAAATGGAAGACTTACACCGTTCGTTGTATTAAAACAGAAGAGGTGCCAAACGAAAGGGCTAGGCCTGTAGATGTTAAAGGTCTCAGTTTTTTGAATAGGGTTGCCACCCGCTTCTAAAATAGAAGACTTACACCGTTCGTTGTATTAAAACAGAAGAGGTGCCAAACGAAAGGGCTAGGCCTGTAGATGTTAAAGGTCTCAGTTTTTTGAATAGGGTTGCCACCCGCTTCTAAAATAGAAAACTTACACCGTTCGTTGTATTAAAATAGAAGAGGTGAGAAATAGAAGGGCTGGGCCTGTAGATGTGCAAGAAGGTCTCAGTTTTTTGAATAGGGTTACCACCTGCTTCTAAAATCATAAGACTTACACCGTTCGCGCAATTTAAAAAATAAGGTGCCGTGTAAACGGGCTTGGTCTAAAGATTTGCAAGAAAGAACGTGTTATTTTTTTGAAAAGTGTTGCCGCCTAATAAATTCTTATTTTTGGGAAGAGCATCAGTTTACACTGTTCTATCGCGTCTCCAAATGAGGCGTCACATGAAAAATATTGACCTACAGACCTGTTTTGGTTTTTAAAGGGTTGCCGTCTTTTTAAAAATGCATTGTTTAAATATTATAGTCAGTAAAATGTCACAATATGCGCATCAAGCGTAAGTAGTTTGAGACCAAATTAATATTTTGGTGTTTTTAATAGAGTTACCACTTATTACACGGCACCTTATTTTTTAAATTGCGCGAACGGTGTAAGTCTTATGATTTTAGAAGCAGGTGGTAACCCTATTCAAAAAACTGAGACCTTCTTGCACATCTACAGGCCCAACCCTTATATTTGTCACCTCTTCTATTTTACTACAACGAGCGGTGTAAGTCTTCTATTTTAGAAGCGGGTGGCAACCCTATTCAAAAAACTGAGACCTTCTTTAACATCTACAGGCCTAGCCCTTTCGTTTGGCACCTCTTCTGTTTTAATACAACGAACGGTGTAAGTCTTCTATTTTAGAAGCGGGTGGCAACCCTATTCAAAAAACTGAGACCTTCTTTAACATCTACAGGCCTAGCCCTTTCGTTTGGCACCTCTTCTGTTTTAATACAACGAACGGTGTAAGTCTTCTATTTTAGAAGCAGGTGGCAACCCTATGCAAAAAACTGAGACCTTCTCGCACATCTACAGATATAGCCCTTTCATATGGCACCTCTTCC
>NW_016157492.1:130966-139649 GCF_001687245.7 Rhagoletis zephyria
AGCTGTGCTTTTAGTTGATTTCGCAAATTCTCGATGAGATTCATGTCCGCGGTTTGTGGAGGTCATTTCAAATTAGCAAATTTTTGCTTTTGTATCCAGTCTTTGCGAACATATGCAGTATGTTTTGGGTGATTTTTCAGCAGAAACTCTCATTTTTCGACTACATCTTGCAAATTTTGTTGAAATATGAACAGATACTGTTCCTTACGCATAATGCGTACTAACGGACCAACAAAATTTTTGAAATACAACCCCAAAAAATTAAGATCCTACCACTGTGATTCACAGTTTGCAGTACATGATGCGCTTAGGCTTAATTTGGGTCTTTGATCCAATACCATGCCCGGCCATCTGATTGAAAGCGATTAATTTAGTCTTGTCAGACGGCGTAACCTTCAATTGAAACTTAAAAATATGTTTTTTATTGCATTCTGAACGGCCTAACATATCCCAATAGGCAACGGTTCGGTTTTCGTGCGATGCAGCGAAATGCTGCCACACTCGCACATGTATTATGATCAAATTTGCTTTTTTCTTCTTTATGATGCCTTTGCGCTCAATTTGGCAATTCTTCGCCTCGCTGTCTATTGATTTGCATTAAAGTTTAATACCTTAAGCGCTTCTGTAATAGTGGCTGCATCGCTACTTGCTTCTAAGTTCACAAGATATCGTACCGTAATATTTTTTAACAGACTTCCTTTGTCCTTGGGAACACTTTAGGCTATATTTTTTCTAAGTCTTAACATTTTTAAGTAGCAAATTCCAAAATTTTTTGCCACTTTTCGTGCGGTTCCGCCTTTCCGCAGTAAATCTATTATTTACATTTATGGTTCCTGATTAACTATGTTATTTACTGGTGATCACTTCTTCAATAAATTACAATATAGAAAAAAGTCATCTGACTTCCAACTAAGTAAAAGATAACTGTCAAATGCAAAACTGAGAGTGAGTGCAAAACTGTAACATCTGCCTTAATTTACATTTTGGTCTACTGGTTTTTTTATTGTTGTTGTATTGACTTCAAATCATTATGAGAGAGGGAGTAGGGATGTACCAACAAGAATATTCAACAAATGGATGGAAGTCGTTAGAACTTGGAAATATAGCGGTGGCTGAAACAAAAAGTGTTAAACCATGTTACAGTTTTGCTCGTCACTGTACATCTAGAGGCTAAGCCCTTTAATTTGGCACCTCAGTTTTGAAAATCGAATAATCGGTGCAGATCAGATGCCGTTAACAAAAACTCCCTTCATGTATTGTATGTATACATACATATGTATAAAGATTTGAACTAACCCTGGTATTTGGGTAGAGGGGTTATTAAAATCCATGTAGGAGCTTCAAAACTATCACATTCCTATATACACAGCTCTGGAATACTTGATTTTTAACTTTGACTTTTATTTTTGCCTGAAAAAATAAAAGTCAAGAATTACCGATTATTTTCTGCTCAAAAAAATAAAAGGCAAATTTTAACTTTTATTTTTGCCTTAAAAAAATAAAAATCAGAAATAACCGGTATTATTTGCTTAAAATGATAAAAGTCATATTTTTAAAAGTCATGGAGGAATCACAATCTACAATGAGAGACGAGTCTAATGGTACCTTTGAAAAAGCTATAGCATAATTTTTTCACTTTGCCTTTTTGATATCAAAAATTTTAAAATATTTTTTACTCTCAGTCTCTGGTAGAAAGCGTAGCAAATTTCTTAAGAACTTCGTATTGCTTAAGAAAATTTGGTTCAATAAATTTTTGTTGACCATTTATTGGGTGATTTTTTTTCGTCGAACTAAAGAAATGTTAACGAATAATAATAACATAAAAATAGATTTGGTTTTTATTAACTTGTAACTTCAGTTGCATTTCTGCTTGGATACAAAAACTTAAAATCAATGGTTTGTGTTCCCGTCTAATAGGCACTTTGTAAGTTGAATACCTAAGCTTTTATGTAACTAATCCAGAAGCGCCTAATAGGCATTGACAAGGTATCATATTTGACAATTTTTCTTATTTAAAATTTGGAATTATGAAAATGAATGCGAACTTATTGAACGTGTTCTTTCTTCCGCAATAATTTCGTGCTTTTTCCAACCAACAACCGCTTTAACCGCTTACAGTTTGTCTCTACGGGAAGGCATTGGCTTTACTGAAGAGATTGAAAACAAGTTATCTGAAAGGGAGAATAACGAATATTTCAAAAATTAAAACGACCAGCACAGATCTCTATTATTTGAGAATATCAAGCAACACTTGATTGTCCATTGTAATTTTTCAATACTTGAAATAAACTGAATAAAAACAAAACATTAAACTGTACGTTCATAAATTTTTTCTTTTTTTTTCGAGCATATTTGCAAGCATATTTACTAATGTTTAAGTGCTTAAAATGGATTTTTCTTGCTTATTTTCTCCGACCCTGGACATCAGTTAAGCTAAAAACTGGGTTGACGATGAACTCATTTGAAAATATAAATCAGTTTGCATGGAGAAACCAGTTGAATCATATGAAAAAGGCCAAACTATAATTGTTGCTGTTGTTTTAGCGGCTACTAAACCCCGCTCGAGTCGGCTAATCCATCTGCGTTGTCGTCTGATTCAGCTAATGGGAGGCCCAGGAAACTTCGACAGGGGCAGTCCATAGGGACAGGGGCGTTAGCTGGTTGGGGTATGGGGGCATGCTAAGAGGTGCCGTGAGTCATTTGGCGACTCTGTGCACTGGTTGGGCACATCTTCGTTTATTCTACTCAGGAATGAGTTTAGCCAGCTGCAATAGCCAGACAAAGTTCTGTGCCGTCCACGTCAGATAGTTATGTACCCAGAACGGTATTTACAGGTCGAGAGTCTATATAAATCGAGGACGACTCCCTGTGGATGCCGTTTAGGGTCTGTCGGTATGCAGCTGGGACCAGGGGTTGTTTTATGAACCTCTGGACATCGTCCGTCAGTTCGTAGAGATGCCTCCTAATGTGCCTTTTCGAGGGCTCTTCTGCGAGCAGTTGGGTGTTCGGGTGCCGAGCTCTAGTGAAAGCTTTTATTGAAGAGCTCACCAGGATATTTGGCAATGCTTTGAGGAAATCGCCAACGGCTCTGATGATGATTGCAGTTTTTGTAGTGATGTGGATAGCCAAACGATGGGTAGACAAGGTAGCCATCGTACAAGAAAAAAGTCAGCGATTTAGAAATGGAGAAATATTTATAGCTACCCCTTATACCCAGACAGAAAATCCTTTATCTTGGTAGAAGCATTGTCGCAAATAATCTCTAAATTTGTTTACACTTATGTTGAAAATAGAAATACATAGGTTGTTGCCCTATAATTCGGAAATGCTTTTTTTTCATAATGACAAATTTTTAACTTTAATCACTAATTATATACTATTAAATTTGATTATAAAAATACAATAAAACTAATTTTGAACTAGATTTTTAAATTGAAACTTTTATTCCGGATATCCGGCACATCGTTAAATATTTCTATGAAGATTATATAACCAGTGTTTACACCACTCGTTAAATAAATCACAAAAACCGAGACTGGTAAATTCATTAAAAATAATTTTTGTTTAACAAAAGAAATTGTCGTTATACGTACATTAGAAGTCATGTTTGTATTACCTAAATATAAAAAAAGAGACCAATTACTAACTTATGGCGTTTTCTTTTTTATTGAAAAATTTTGCATTAAATTGTTACATTTGCACTAGGTTACTTTTCGTCCTAGAAAATGGATATATTAGTATAAAGTATTTTGCTTAGTCGGGGATAAATGAACACGTGAAGCTGTGAAAGGGCTGAAGAAAACCGGCCAACATTATTTCGAAAAAAGAAAACGCCATTAATTTATATCGAAGAAGCCGGTCGCTTTTTAAGTTTTTATCAATTCAAATAGTAGAATGGCATTTTGATATCTATATATTCGAAACCCATGTTTTTAATGTCCCACTCACTCTCTCACATGCCTGTCTCAGAGTAATAATAAGCAACGGGTTGTAATGGAAGTAACTGACCGGAGTGAACTGTCACATAATTATATATTGTAGGGGTTCCCAAACTTTTTTTACCGCGGTACCCTTGCTGTTCTAAACAAATTTCGCGCCACCCCTACTCTTCAATTGTCTACGAAAACAAGAAAACCCAATGCACACTTTATGCTCCTTTAGTTTTAATATGAGGACTGAAATTGAAATTGAGAAAGAATCTCGACGGGTTTTAAATCTAATGGCGGCTTCTTCTTATTCGCCAGGGAATATCGACGGATCATACAGTGAATTCTTGTGGCGGTTTCTGCCTCTTGCTTCATCTAGACATCGTTCCTTTCGTTTTTCCAACCACTGCAAATATTCGCACACCTGCCGCGAGCCGATTACGAAATTTCGAATGCGGCTAATTTCGATCCCTGAGAGCTGTGTTTGTTCAGAATTGCTAGCCAAAATGCTTCCATCTCAGCCTCGCGAAGGTTGGACAGTCTAAAAGAAAGTGTGGAGATGATTCCACTTCGTCTTCCTCTTGACAGCTGATACAAAAGGTTCAGTTGAGATTCCAAGTCTTACCACGTTGATACCAATCGCACAATGGCCTGTCAGAACCCCCATCGCTAGCATTTTAGAGGTAACGTGTTTCTCGACACCTTTAAGGGGTAACGATAAATAAAACATTTGCTGCAGAAGAGAAACACAGTTCGTGCTGCGACAATTCTGTCTGCAATATCCGCAGGCGCCGTGTTCCGATAATTCCGGTTTTACAAGTGTGGTCTTCTCTAGTGAGTTCCATCAGACAAGGGCTCCTTGAAACATGATCTGATTTCCTAGCGCTAATCAATTAATTTGAGCGAGAGACCTCACCTTTTACCGAAAGCTCCTCTACAGCAGTACAAGGCAACCGACACCTTTCTTACCCTTTCCTCAATGTTAGGCTTCCACGTCAGCCGCCGTTGATCGCCCACCTAGTTACCTGGTTCAGGTAACCTTCAGCCAGATCAAAAAGGGCGTCTAGAAATCGTGCCTTAACCAAAAGTTCCCCATCATCTACATAGGCGATCAGCCGACAGCCCACTTTTTCCAGTTTCTATAGAAAGTCGTTTACAACCGCAATCCGGAGCAGGGGGGAGAGAACACCACCATGTGGAGTGCTCCTTTTGACTCTGCGCTGAGTACGTGCGCTCCCCCACTCCTACGCGCCAGTTCTATCACGAAGTAAGCTAAGCCTAAGATAAGCCTTAGATCCCTAGGGGAAACGTGAGAGCCTTTTCCGACCTTCGGAATCAACGCAACACTGACTACCCTCCAAGCCTTGGGGATGTACCCGGTTTTCTCGCAGTAAATAGGATCCAACCAATTGCACACACCTTATGAGCCCTTTGCAGCTGCGCAGGTATGATGCCATCGGTCCCCGGCGACTTTGAACGAATTTATCGCCCAGCCCATGTGACGATCGTCCAGAAGATCGGAGAACTGCACAGGACCTGAAGTACAAATTATCGCAAAGAAGTACATTTGACTGTACTTCGAAGTACGAAGTACAATAGCGAAAAAAGAAGTACTGTAATTCCGAAAGAAGTACGGTTGGTCACATTATCCATGAAAGATTAAGGAGAGACGCAGGTGGCCCGCTGATCTGATTTGTTATTCATTTAAAGTTTATAGAGTATTTTCATAATAATTATTATACTCTCCATAGTATTTGAAAGGCCTGAAATCATATAAATGTTTTCAACTTAGAATGGACTAGGAAAAATTATGAAAACCCGTTATGGAATAACTCTTCTCTACTTTTGAGCTTGTCATTAAAGAAGAAAACAAATCCAACAAAACCGTTCACTCAATTATCATAGTTGAGCCCATGAAATGCTCTTTGAATTTTTACTTAAAAATACGATTCATACAATACCGACATCCGGTACTATATACTTGTGCCATAGCTCTTGAAATGCTTAAATCGCGATAATAGACATCTATAGAATCTAGTCAACCACCTACTTTAAGACACTTCGAAACTTGCACTTTCTGCCACCTTCAGACCTCGTGCCACGTAGCGGATATTATCACCAACGTACGCGAAAATTGTGTGCTAAATGTAATATCGGTTTGCACGTAAAGTATTGGAAAAGGGGAGGAAAATGTTTTTATTGAAAAACGCAACAATATGAACGACCAAGTCGCACAGTGCCGCCTGAGTGGGCATAAATCGAAACATTCGTTGTTTGTAATGTGAACGTGTTTGGTACTTTTGTAAAGGTAATTTATCCACTAAAAGAATAACACAGAAATTTCCATATAAAATAAATGGTATGCGGCCCGGAAGCCACTAAACTTAACAAGATTAATACTAAGGATTTTAATCAGAGCATAGCCATGTATTAGCTCTTCACGGAAATAAATATCAAAACTACATTTCTTGAAATAAAATGTTTGTTTGACGTTTTTTATTTCCATATATCGATGGTCCTGTGCAATAAAGACACAATACAAAATTCAAAAAATTATAACTGCTACTATTGTTAAGTGGCTCTTGTCTCTAGTCCTTGTCGAATCCATTTCCACCCCTAGATTTAAAATAAAGGTTTATTTTTTAGAGTTGCCACCTGTTAAAAACTAAATTAAAAATAAGATAAATGAATTATTAAAATATTGATATCAATCGAAATGGGTGTGAAAAGGGTTTATTTCTTAACCTATCGCAGCAGGGTTGCCACGTGTTTAAAATCTAATTGTATTTGAATTAAGGGAATTAGGTAATTGAAATACATAGGTATCACCATATGGGAGTCAGAGTTTTTAGAAGGTTGCAGCTTACAAATATTTTGAATAGGGCTGCCACCAGTGTGTAAAGTGAAATTTAGTTAAACTAAAATAATAATTGTGTCAAACGAAAGGTTTACGACTTCGTATTTGATATTTTATTACAAATACATACATTGTCAATCACTGATTTGTTCTGATTGCATTCCTTTTAAATTACTGGACATTAAATTAACCCAGGAATGTTTTTACTCTTCACATATTTCTTAGTAAACATGTCCAATTTTTTCTTGTGTCTGATATCCATATTTCAGTTACCTTATTCCCTAAATTAAACTGAATTAGATTTTTTAAACATGTGGCAACATTTCGACGTATCTTTGGCACCCATATTGTTATATCTAATTCATTCAACTTATTAAATAATTTTAATACAATTTGGAAAAGCTGGCAACCCGTATCAAAAAACAAAACTTTATCGCACATCTACAGGCCAAGCCCTGTCAATTGAGACCTCTCTTTTTAAAATAGAGCGAACTACATGTACATACCTATGTATATTTTGAAGAGGAAGTATGAAAATTATCAAAAAAATATTGCATTTTTGAATTCAGCGCTCTCAAGTTCAAAACAAAACAACTTTTCATTCAAATCCGTTCACACTCCTATTTTTGCCCACATTTTATATGGAAGGGAGGCACTGTGAGTTAGGGACGTTCTACCATTTGTTCGTTTTACTGACTTCCAGTTTCGACCGATAGTGGGTTGAACAAATTCTCATAAAAATACAATCGCTGTTCGGAGTCGGAGTAAGACCTTCTCCTCTTTGTGTGACAACATCAAGGCGCACGCCACACATCGGAGGAGAAGCTCGGCCAAACATAGGGATGTCCATTTTTTCGCTTTTTAACATCCCAGGATTTTCTTTATCACAATCCCGGGATCCTGGGATTAGTCCCGGGACTTAGATTATTACTATTTTTAACAACTTAAATCGAAAAATCTTCTTTAATATTGTTTGGGAAGCTCTCCTACCATAAAATAAATAATAAATAAATGGGTTTGAAACCTATTTTTTATTTAAAGTGAAAATTATTTCACAAGTAACAAAACAAAAGACAGTGATTAAATGTATACGCATTTAACAAAACTTTAGCGTGATAAATTAACTTACGGTTAGTAGAACAAAGATCGATGCAAAAATTGTAAGAATTTCATAATACTAGTGGCAGAAGTAAAATATACTCCTTATGTCGACCAGTTTTGTTTATATTTCTTTTGTTTGTTTAATGTTTACAATTTTATAATAAATATCTACCTCATTATATGCATATACATACAACACCGTGCAATTGTCAATTTTGCACACAAAAATCACTATATTCGCGAATCCATGGGCCAAATATAATAAAGCTGCGTTTTTAGTTTTTCTCTCTGCACTGAGGGGAAAAAATCTTAACATCAAATAGAAACGTAAATGATCTTACTATAAACGTCAACGAAAATACTGTATATTGTTAATATTCAATTCAATTACGCACATATTAAAATGACCGCATTCGTACTGAAAAAGCATCCGTGAAGTGAATAATCAAGACAAAAACTGAAAAAAAAATTTTATTTGCAGGTTGCCTGCAGTGGAATTCGAACCCGACCATCTCCGGATATCAACAACTTGTGGCAAGCATCTTTGCGCACTCAGCTACACCCAGCCATATAAATTTGCTTTCAAATGTTGAATATCCATCAACACCACAGCAAGCGATTTGTACGGATAAACATGTATGTACTATGTATGGATGTGTGTGTTGTCACTGCTGTCAGAGCGACGTGTGTCAAGTTAGCACTACACTTTTCGAATTTGCAAAAATTAACTACGGCATTAATTGTAGTGTTTTTGTTGTAAATTTGTTGTGGAAAGAAAAAATTTGTAGCTCTCGTTTTT
>NW_016157492.1:140577-140771 GCF_001687245.7 Rhagoletis zephyria
TCAGATTTTCATCAGGGAGTGTTCAAACATACCCTGCAGAAAATCAAATCTGACTAGCCTAGAACTAGACCTTTTGCCGACAGTACCAGTTTTACAGGGCAATGTCAATAGCTATCACACCATGTTGTCATGTGTCAATTCTGTCGACAATGGTACATGGTGTCAAGTTAGCACTACATACCATTTTTTCATAA
>NW_016157492.1:140891-148976 GCF_001687245.7 Rhagoletis zephyria
TAAAAGCTACAATTAATGCCGTTATAACATTTTCAATATCTCAATTTGTCGACAATGGTACATGGTGTCAAGTTAGCACTACATACCATTTTTTCATAAAAACGAGAGCTACCAATTTTTTCTTTTCACAACAAATTTTTAAGTTAAAAGCTACAATTAATGCCGTTATAACATTTTCAATATCTCAATTCTATCGACTAGGTGTTTGGTGTCAAGTTAGCACTACATACCATTTTTTCATAAAAACGAGAGCTACCAATTTTTTCTTTTCACAACAAATTTTTAAGTTAAAAGCTACAATTAATGCCGTTATAACATTTTCNTATCTCAATTCTGTCGTCAATGGGGCATGGTGTCAAGTTAGCACTACATACCAAATTTTGTCCGAAAAAGGTTCAACTCGATTTTTTCCAGAAAAACGACAGCTACAAATTTTTTCTTTTCACAACAAATTTTAAAGTTAAAAGCTACAATTAATGCCGTTATAACATTTTCAATATCTCAATTCTGTCGTCAAGGGGGCATGGTGTCAAGTTAGCACTACATACCAAATTTTGTCCGAAAAAGGTTCAACTCGATTTTTTCCAGAAAAACGACAGCTACAAATTTTTTCTTTCCACAACAAATTTACAACAAAAACACTACAATTAATGCCGTAGTTAACTTTTCCAAATTCGAAAAGTGTGGTGCTAACTTGACACACGTGTCAGAGCGGCGCTCTGCATGCTTGGGGTGCGTACGCAAGAATGATAGAATACTCTCAATCGTGGTGCGTATGTACACTTACATATACATACTCAGATGTGAACAGTCAAATACGTGCGTAATAAATTTTGTATGAAAATATTATTTTTAAATACGAACATTTTTAAACGATAATCAAATATAAAGTATTCATTTTTACCATGCATTATTTCCCTCAGTGTGACGTCAGGATTTATTTTAAAAGACTTTGTAAAAGTCAAATATATGAATAATTCCAAAAATTATTTAAAAAATGCAGTGCAATGTAGAATAAAAATATGGGTAACAAATGAAAGAGGAAATTTATTTACAATTTAAAAAATTAAATTTCTTTGGATTCACAAAAATGAATAGGTATTTTTTTCAGCTGATAAAGATAGAAGGAAGAAATTCGAGGATGTTATCGGGTTTATTAAGTACTTTACATATAAACTTTTCATAAATAAATATTGCAAAATTTCAGGATATTAAAGGATAAAATTTTAAAAGAACATTTTCATTATTCACCTGTCCGTATGCACCAAAAAGTGAATCTGTTTACATACTGCAAAATTTTCTCTTTAATTCGATATCCATACTTTTTCTCTAAGCACATTTCAATGAATTTTTTAAATCATGTTTGAATTACTAACGTCAGAGTGTAAAACTAAAAACGCAGTTTGCCTATATTTGGCCCATGGTTTCGCGAATATATTGATTTTTATACCCGAGCGCACTTGTGCACAAGGGTATATTAATTTTGTTCACATAACGGTTGTTCGTAACAGCAAAACGAATCGAGATAGATATAGACAAATGTATACATAAATTCTCAGAATGAATAGAGAAGTCGATTAAGCCATGTCTGTCTGTCCGTCCGTCTGTCCGTCCGTCCATGTACACAATAACTAGAGCAAAAATTGAGATATCTCAACGAAATTTGGTATGTAGGTTTTCATTTATCCGAGGTAGGTTGGTATTGAAAATGGGAGAAATCAGACTGTAACCACGCCCACTTCCCATATAACGGTAATTTTCAGAAATACGAAAACTACGATATTTTAGTAACTATTAAAGATATTCTCTCAAAATTGATATTTACAATAAAACTTTGACGGAAAATAAGAAAATTATAAATTTTTGGAAAATGGGCGTAGCCACGCCCACTTATGGTTACATGTGTATATCTTGGTAACCGCGGCACCTATTTGTTCCAAACTTGGCACAGTTGTTGGCCCTGGTACAGCATACCAAATGGCCGAAAATTTTTAAAATCGGAAAATAACCACGCCCACGTCCCATATAGCGGTAATTTAGAGAAATACAAAATCTTCGATTAATCAGTAAATATTAAAGCTAATTTATTCAAAATTTATGCTTGTAAAAATTCTTACCAAGAAATACGTTTATGATAAAATTTTGGTAAATGGGCGTGGCACCGCCCACCTATGATCACATATAAGTATATCGGTAACCGTTCTACCAATTTGTACCAAACTCGGTATGGTTATTGCGCTTGACACATAAAATCAAAACGTTGAAAATTATTGAAATGGGACTAAAATTACGCCCGCTTTTCATATAACGGTAAATTTAAGAAATGCTTGAAACTTCAATATTTTGAAATTTAAGGACGCTAATTTACTCAAAATTGATACACCCCGGCTTACTTTCGGAAAGGTGAAAAACATATATTTAATACTTGCGCTGGGTATTTAATGTTCGGCTTCCCCTGAACTTACAACTTTTTTAATTGTTTTTTTATAAAATTAACTATCGCACGGCGTTATATATAAAATGTGCTAGTCATTTATAAAAAAATACTAATTATTAAATGAAAAAAAAAATATAGCCATCACTGGTCAACAAAAGGAGTTTCTATTATTGCCACCAGTGCAAATTACAAATCCCGAAAATCCCGGGGTTATCTGCCAAGATTCCCGGGATTTTCGGGACCTAAAAAAGGTCGGGATCCTGGGATTAACATTCCTAGCCAAACAGTAACATATGTGTAAGCGCCAATCTATTATTATTATAAGTTGTAAAAGTTTAGTTGTATGATGCTAAATATGTCTTAATATTTATTGCTAAAATGAAGAATCGTTGTCAACTCAATAAAAAAAATTTGTAATAAAAAGAAAGTCACTAGCCAAGTTATAGTTGTAGTATTGCAATCTGTTTTAGGTTCGTCAAAAATCTTGTGCAAAAAATGTTTGGACATAATAATAATTAGTGTCAGAAGCAGCTGTCAGATATAGCGAATACCAATAATCACCAATATGTAAAATATTTGAAAGAAAGAGAAAATTGGGCAGGTTTACTTTTCTGTGGAATCGACCAGCTGATTATTATGTATTTATGTTAGTCAATCATTTATTGGGAGAGGATAGTATCGCTTTCTTAACGCTGAAAAGCGAATGTGCTAGAATGAGTGTTAAAGTTCTGGCATAAGCAATGGAGTGGCTCGTGTAATTCAAAATTAGTTAACAAGTTTTCAAAAGTAGGGGACAAAATTGTATTCACATACAGGAGAGAACAATAAGGCTAACCTCACCCAGAAGAAGCAGATTTGAAATCGAGCCTGTCAGTAGTTTAACCATAAAAATTGTACCAAGCATTTCCCTGCGACTGCCAAGTGTAGGAAGATTAATAAGTTTTAATCGGCTCGTATAAAGCGGAAGGTTATATTGAGGATCCCAACGGAAAAAAGCAAAAAGTAGGAACTGTTTTAGAATTGATTCTATCTTGTCTGAGTAAATTTGATATCTTAGATTCCAAACCACCGACCCGTATTCCAGAATCGGTCTAACTTATGTTGTAAACAAGGTTTTAAAGATATAAAAGTCACTAAATTCTTTTCACCATCGTTTCACAAATGCAAGTACCACACTCTATAAGTCACTTATCATGCCCGTGGTGGTATATGGCGCCGACATCCGCTGAGGCGGCTCTTGGAGTATTCGAGAGAAAGATTTTACTGAAGATATACGGGCCTTTACGAGTTGGCGATGGCGAGTAACGCAGACGATGGAACGATGTGCTGTATGAGCTTTACAACGACATGGACATAGTGCGGCGAATTAAAATACAGCGGCTCCGCTGGCTTGGCCATGTCGTTCCAATGAACTCCGACGCTCCAGCTCCGAATGTATTCAACTCGAAACCCGCTGGTTGTAGCAGAGGAAGAGGGAGGCCTCCACTACGTTGGAAAGACCAAGTGGAGAAGGACTTGGCTTCACTTGTTATTTCCAATTGGCGTCAGATGGCACAGAAGAGAAACGACTGGCGTGCTTTGTTGAACTCGGCCAAAATCGTTTAGGCGGTTACAGTGCCAAATAAAAAGAAGAAGAAGTACACCTTTAGCATTGTTGATTGTCACATTAACGTGAAGATTAAAATTAAGTTTGGGATCCATTGCGATACCAAGGTCCACAAAATTGTATACTTGTTTCAGATTATGGTTACCTATTGTATAAGAAACAGGCTGAACAGCTCTTCGCGAGAAGCCCATTACTTTACATTTGTTAAGATTTAGAGCTGAGCTGCTCACTCCATAAGCACTTGTAGCACATTTGTCTTTGTTTTGCCCTGAAGTATAGGCACATATACAAATTTACACTTTAAATATAAAAAAAAATATGTATCGGGAGTATGCCCTGACATATAAGCACAATTCATATAAAAATGCCTGAGTTTCATATGGAATGGCGAAGCAAACGCCCTACCATATGAAGCTCACGCACTCCAGTAAAATTTACAAATTTACACAAACAAATACGGAATAAAAAAATAATAATAAATATGTCAGCACTGAAAAAAATTAATATTATAAATTGATTTAATATTCGTACATACTGAAAGTGAACACGAAATTTATTGAAAAAAAAAAACACATGGAGTTCATTAACTGGGGAAGCGCGAGCTCGTTTTTGAAAAAATTTTGAGTCCAAAGCATAGTGTATGTATGTTGTGCTTTGTAATTATNAACAAAAAAAACTAAGAAGGTTTTGTTCCAGGATGTTTTGATTCGTATGCCTTTGTGGGCGTGGCTGCTGCCTGAAATTGCCCATTTCCCTATTGCCTCTTAAACCGAAATTATCTGCAAATCGGAGAATTTCCCGCGNAAAAAAAAAAACAATAAATTAAGGTTGGAGAAACTCCAATCTCCTGTCCACACTTGATTCGAGGTGCCCTCATTAAATTGCAATATGATATAAATATTTGTAAGGATTCCCCCCACTAAATTTTGGAAGTTTTTAGCCGATAGGTCGCTATCTTTTCTTAACGCACTGTATGATTTCACACATATGGAAATACCCCCATTGTTTACAATTTTCATTCGCTAATCGTACAATAAAAAAAAACTTTTTAGCTTCAATTAAATTACAAAAAAAAATCTCAGTGTACACATAAATTTTGTAAATGTATTGTGATTTCACTTCGATATAAAAAGATTTACTTTACACCAGTAAGTTTAAGTCTGATTGTAGCAAAGACTTTTTTAAATGAAACGTCCGATTTATAAAGTTTTACATCATCTGCATACATTAAAATTTTGAAAAATTGTATAACTGTAGAAATATCGTTTATAAAAAGCAAGAACAGAACCGGGCCTAGGTGGCTACCTTGAGGGACTCCTGAAGTAACATTAATGACGTCAGAGATAGTATTTTAAACATAACCCTTTGTGATCTATCATAGAGGTATAAAGAGGTCCAACGTAGAAAATTAGGTGGAAGACCAAGAAGATCAAGTTTATAGAAGAACAACGAGTGGCACACTTTGTCAAAATGATTTACTGACGTCAGTATATATAACATCAACATTTTTGTTTTCACCAAATGCTTTCGTCGGCCGCTGTGGTAAGCAGTGCGCGCTTCCACTCCGCAACGCCTGGGTTCAAACCCTGGTCAAAGCAACATCGCAAAAATATAGAACAGGTTTTTTCTTAACAGCGGTCGTCCCTCGGCAGGTAATGGTAAACCTCCGAGTGTATTTCTGCCATGAAAAACAGATTCTCATTAAAATACATACAAAGATTACTAAAAAATAGAAGCAGATCCACATTAACTGCAATCAACATATGTACGTATGTATGTACTTACATATGTACATACGCTGCGATTAGGTTATAAATATTGCTCCATCTGTTTATCAAAAGCCGAAATCACAGCGCACGGCAGTGCGCGCGAGTTACGAACGCAGCCGCAGTAGCATGCTGAAATGACTCGCTTATATATACACGAGATTAGGAAGTTTTTATCCAGACGCCCAATCGACATGTTTGAGATATCGTTAGAAAGGTCTTGCAGAGTGTGTCCAGAAAATGTATTCGAGCTTCATAAGCGATTAACCGGATTCTTAAAAATTAGGCTAAAGTGTTGCGAAACACTTTTTTTACCGGTTTAAGGGGGCATGTGGGCACACCCAACATATTTAGTGTTATTCTATAGGCCAATACCTTTCAAACGATACCTTAAATATTAAGTTCCGGCCACTAATTGGAAAGATATAGAGGTATATGTGTTTTGGTTCGTGTCTCCACTACGAGATGCTTTGGTATGTATGTGGCGTCTGTACGTACCATTATTTAATTTTTTTCAAACTTTCAGGAATTAAAGAACAAAAAAAACTAAGAAGGTTTTGTTCCAGGATGTTTTGATTCGTATGCCTTTGTGGGCGTGGCTGCTGCCTGAAATTGCCCATTTCCCTATTGCCTCTTAAACCGAAATTATCTGCAAATCGGAGAATTTCCCGCGAGTTGAAGGATGCAGCTGTGCTAATCACTTCGTACATGTCTTGGAAACCACAATTTGTGTGTATTTTAGAGTTTTATTCCAGNGATATAAAAAGATTTACTTTACACCAGTAAGTTTAAGTCTGATTGTAGCAAAGACTTTTTTAAATGAAACGTCCGATTTATAAAGTTTTACATCATCTGCATACATTAAAATTTTGAAAAATTGTATAACTGTAGAAATATCGTTTATAAAAAGCAAGAACAGAACCGGGCCTAGGTGGCTACCTTGAGGGACTCCTGAAGTAACATTAATGACGTCAGAGATAGTATTTTAAACATAACCCTTTGTGATCTATCATAGAGGTATAAAGAGGTCCAACGTAGAAAATTAGGTGGAAGACCAAGAAGATCAAGTTTATAGAAGAACAACGAGTGGCACACTTTGTCAAAATGATTTACTGACGTCAGTATATATAACATCAACATTTTTGTTTTCACCAAATGCTTTCGTCGGCCGCTGTGGTAAGCAGTGCGCGCTTCCACTCCGCAACGCCTGGGTTCAAACCCTGGTCAAAGCAACATCGCAAAAATATAGAACAGGTTTTTTCTTAACAGCGGTCGTCCCTCGGCAGGTAATGGTAAACCTCCGAGTGTATTTCTGCCATGAAAAACAGATTCTCATTAAAATACATACAAAGATTACTAAAAAATAGAAGCAGATCCACATTAACTGCAATCAACATATGTACGTATGTATGTACTTACATATGTACATACGCTGCGATTAGGTTATAAATATTGCTCCATCTGTTTATCAAAAGCCGAAATCACAGCGCACGGCAGTGCGCGCGAGTTACGAACGCAGCCGCAGTAGCATGCTGAAATGACTCGCTTATATATACACGAGATTAGGAAGTTTTTATCCAGACGCCCAATCGACATGTTTGAGATATCGTTAGAAAGGTCTTGCAGAGTGTGTCCAGAAAATGTATTCGAGCTTCATAAGCGATTAACCGGATTCTTAAAAATTAGGCTAAAGTGTTGCGAAACACTTTTTTTACCGGTTTAAGGGGGCATGTGGGTACACCCAACATATTTAGTGTTATTCTATAGGCCAATACCTTTCAAACGATACCTTATATATTAGGTTCCGGCCACTAGTTGGAAAGATATAGAGGTAAATGTGTTTTGGTTCGTGTCTCCACTACGAGATGCTTTGGTATGTATGTGTCGTCTCTACGTACCATCATTTAATTTTTTTCAAACTTTCAGGAATTAAAGAACAAAAAAAACTAAGAAGGTTTTGTTCCAGGATGTTTTGATTCGTATGCCTTTGTGGGCGTGGCTGCTGCCTGAAATTGCCCATTTCCCTATTGCCTCTTAAACCGAAATTATCTGCAAATCGGAGAATTTCCCGCGAGTTGAAGGATGCAGCTGTGCTAATCACTTCGTACATGTCTTGGAAACCACAATTTGTGTGTATTTTAGAGTTTTATTCCAGCCGACCACCGTGGTTTTATTGTGTTAAATTGTAAAATATATGATTTATAAAAAGAATTAATAGGGAAAATGTTAAAAAAAACGGCGATTTTTGTGATAGTTAGTTAGTTAGTTAGTTAGTT
>NW_016157492.1:149729-150041 GCF_001687245.7 Rhagoletis zephyria
CCCTGGTCCACTTCCCGGAAAAAAATATCCTATATGCTAATCTGGGCAAAAACCTACCTACGCACCAAATTTTAAGCAAATCGGACGATAAATACGATTTTTTCGAATAGATCAGTCCCTGGTCCACTTCCGGGAAAAAAGGATCCTATATGCTAACATAGGCAAAAGGCTACCTACGTACCAAATTTTAAGCAAATCGGACCATAAATACGATTTTTTCGAATAGATCGGTCCCTGGTCCACCGGAGGGTTTTCCCAAAATTTTCTTTCGTAAAAACCTTCTCCTTCGAATTACGAACAACTGAAAAAAAA
>NW_016157492.1:150057-201323 GCF_001687245.7 Rhagoletis zephyria
CAATCGACATGTTTGAGATATCGTTAGAAAGGTCTTGCAGAGTGTGTCCAGAAAATGTATTCGNGGGAAAAAAGGATCCTATATGCTAACATAGGCAAAAGGCTACCTACGTACCAAATTTTAAGCAAATCGGACCATAAATACGATTTTTTCGAATAGATCGGTCCCTGGTCCACCGGAGGGTTTTCCCAAAATTTTCTTTCGTAAAAACCTTCTCCTTCGAATTACGAACAACTGAAAAAAAATTTGCCAAATCGGCCCAACCGTTCTCAATTGATGAATTACTATACATTTTTCACACCATTTTTATATATATAGATGTTTGCCCCTTTTGAAGTGCAAATAAGTGAAATTGTCTATAATAATACATTTCTAATACTACAAAACAAACAAAACAAAAGATATTCGTTTAAGTTTTTGTTTTTCTGGGGCCAAAATTTAAAAATTCGTTTAAATTGACAAGTCGTACTTATAAAAGTTCAACTGAGATCAAATATGGAGGCGCATATCAAAATCCGGACAAAGGAACTTATTAACATTTTACCATATTATAAGAAATCGGATAAAGTACTGGTCAAGATAATAGCACCAGAATATTTTAGCAGTTTTGACTATTTTTTTGTTTGTTTAGTGTCTACTAATTTTTTATAAAAGTTGTACAAAAAATAAAAAACTACATCATAAAAATCATTAAAATTTCAAGCTCTTTAATTCGAATTTCTTTAAAAATTTTGTGTAAGCGGTTTTATAGCTTATTAAATTTTACTATAACTCAGTGTAAGCTTATAGTTTTCAAAAACTATCGATAGTGGCGACAGTTTTCAACTATCGATACTATCGATAGTATCCCAGCTGTAGTATCTACCAGAGCATTAGAACTTTTGTTCTCGTAGATAAATAGATGGAAGCTTGTATTTTTTAACTACCTGGTGGTTAGAATCATTATTCATATCATCAAGAACACTAAAACGATTATTCTCCGCCGATGTAGAAGTACCTGAATTGACTACTTCCAACATTTTATTTTTTGGACTCTTGTTTTCAATTTTTTTGGGGTGTGCGCTTTCGCTTTATTAATATGTAGCGATCTAACCCAGTCTGAACGTAGCATCTTTTGTTTGCTTTTCTTCTTCTTTGTTTGTTGCCGTTGAGGTATTAGTATCGGCAGCTGCGTTGTTGTCTGCATTGATCACTGCTGGAGAGCACAAAGATGCTTTTTACTTGGCTAAATCTGCTGTTTGCTGATGGTGTGTTAGCAGTATAAGAGTTCTCTTTAGCGTTGTTGTTGCTGGTTTTCCTTTTTATTCTGTATGCAGTAAATGTCAAATATGCATTTGTTTTGCTTGCGCTTTGCATTCAGTGCCTACGCTCCTTTAGGGGAGCGCCCTCGACACTCATCTCTCACTTAACTACCGTTTTGAATGTAAACAATAATTTAAGAATTTTTATACACACAGTGTCGTATTGTTTATTTAGGTATTTTTCGCGATCACGGTTTGATTTTTTATACTGCTGAGGGCAGTTCGCGACGACACAAAACTTCAATAATAGTTAAGTGTGTCTTTCGATAGTTAAGTATTATTAGTTACACGATAAATATGATTTTGTGTGTGATAATTTGTTACCAAAGGTACTACTTCGAACTTCGAAGGCCCATATCTCAATTTCGGAGGCTAAAAACAAAATCGGTTTGGTCCAATACCCAGCCGAGTGCTGTACAGTGTAATTTATTTATTTATTTATTTATTTAGTCTACAGAAAAATGTTTTCTTACAGACAGTTGAGATAAAAAGATTTAGAATATTTAAGTATGTGTGATACATTACAGAGTGAAATAATTATAAATATTAACTTGTAAAGATAACAATGATATTCAATAGCAATTTGGGTAGCTGGCGAGGCCTTGTCTCCAGTCTACTTTTGTGTGCGGCGGGCGGAAAGACCTAGTTTCCGCTCCGCCCTGTTTACAGGCCGTTGATCATGGTCGGAAAGGCCGAGCTTCCGATCCATGTTCCCGTAGTCGTTACTTTGTAAGTGAGGCAGGCGGAAAGTCCTAGTTTCCGCTCCACGCTATAGACGAACTGTTGGGCGAGGTCGGAAAGGCCGAGTTTCCGATCCCTGCTCCTATTGTCCTACGCGGTCGCGGAAATATACGAAGCCGTTACAATTGTACTAAGCAGTCATAGATATTGTGTAATTTTTTCGTTCACGGTTGCAGATATTAGTTTATTTAGTTAACTTGTTGAGCAATGTTTTCTTTATTACAAAAAGCGATTCAGATATGTCGATGCAATCATAATGCTTGTTAAAATCTTGGCATAAACACCGAAAAGCATCATGCATTTCAAAGTTTGATTTACAAATACTCAACACAATAGGTTTAAAATGTCTCGTGGGTCTTGTAGGAATACAAAAATTTATCTCACTCAGTAAAAAGGGACTACTGACCATCCCGTTCATTAATTTAATTAAAAAAAGAACACCAAGCATCTCTCTACGACTCTGAAGCGTCGGCAAATCTATAAGCTTCAGGCGATCCTTGTAGGGTGGGAGATTTTTAGACGAGTCCCAACATAAATTTTTGAGGGCAAATAACAGGAACTGTTTCTGCACTGATTCGAGCCTGTCACTATGAATTTGATAGCTAGGATTCCATACTATAGATGCATACTCCAAAATCGGTCTAACTAGAGAGGTAAAGAGAACTTTAGTGACATAAGGATCGTTGAACTCCTTGGCCCAGCGCTTAAGAAAAGCCAACAATCCTCTAGCCCTAATCACGCAGGAGTTTATGTGAGACTTGAATTCTAGTTTCGGATCCATAGTTACACCTAGGTCAATGAAATTGGTCACTTGCTCAACATTGTGGTCAGATATCATATACGAATTTGGATAGAACGATTTTCTAGAGAAGGTCATGAATTTACACTTTTTCAAATTTAGTGACATGGAATTTGCTTCACACCATTCGAAAATGCAGGTTAGGTCAGCTTGCAAATGCTCCCTATCTTCTGCAGTACTAATGTACTTAAAGAGCTTAACATCATCAGCGTACATTAAGCATTTCGAGTAATTCAACACCTTAGGAAGGTCATTTATAAATAAAATAAACAAGACGGGACCAATATGGCTGCCCTGAGGTACGCCGGATGTGACATGTATTGGCCGGGAGGTACAATTTTTAAAAATTACTCTTTGTTTCCTATCCACTAAGTAAGAAGAAAGCCAGCTGAGAAGAATAGGAGGGAAGCCAATTCGATCAAGTTTATATATAAGGGTTGAATGAGATACCTTGTCAAATGCCTTGCTGAAATCAGTGTAAATCACGTCCGTTCGAAGATTGTTTTTAAACCCATTAGACACATAAGTAGTGAATTCAAGAAGATTGGATACAGTTGATTTACCTTTGCAAAAACCGTGTTGCGATAGATCAATAGCAGAAGTAATAGAGTGAGATAGTTCTTCCGTAACGATTGCCTCAAAAACTTTAGCAATAGCACAAAGCTTCGCAATTCCTCTATAGTTTACGATGTTAGTCCTACTTCCATTTTTATAAAGTGGCAAGATAAACGAATCCTTCCAGGAAGATGGGAAGACACCCTGTTTTAGGGAAGCATTAAAAATATTTGCCAGAGGCTTATACAAATACTCTGCACAACTTTTAAGAACACTTGTGGGTATACCGTCTGGGCCAGCTGTATATGAAATTTTCAAACAATTCAAATGAATGAGGACGTCCGCAGCAGATATCGATGGAATTCGGATACAATCAAATGATGGCAGATCGAATGGGTAGCTAGATAGATTCGAATTCAGTTGGGAAGATGTAGAACTGGCAGAGTAGTTTGACTCGAAGAAACCAGCAAACATATCGGCAATAATATTTTCGTCACTGGAAACTAAGTCATTTAACTTCAATGTTGAGGGATAACCGTTAGTCTTACGCTTTGTGTTCACAAATGCGTAAAACGATTTGGGATTAGAAACTATATTGAGTCGAACCCTGTTAATATAATTATTGTAACACTTTTTGTTCAATACATTGTATTTATGCCTAAGAATGGAGTACGCGGAGTAGTGAGAAGACAAGCCAGATTTTTTAAAAAGCTTAAATGCTTTGGATTTTTGATTTTTTAAGCGTTTCAATTCGCCAGTAAACCACTGAGCGTTAGACGTTACGTTAGCTTCCTTAACAAGAGGAATGATTTTACTGAAAATGTGGCGTAAGGAATTGCTAAAATGTAAGGCACTATCTTCAGCATTCCCATCATACTGGGGCCAAGTTATCTTCGATATCTCTAACCTAAGTTTATTATAATCTGCTGTTTTAAATGAGTAACGCTCCGCTCTTGATTTTTTACTGATAAAGCAACATGAGTTGCGTGAATTTATCAAGGACAATTCTAGTGGTGGGTGGTGAGAATCAACAGGGGTAATCAAAGCATAGCTAGGGGCTATTGTGACGTTGGAAACATCGTCCACAAAAACTAAATCCAGACATTTACCTAAGTTATTACTAACAGAGTTGATCTGGTAAAGACTAAGATCTGACAGATCGTTCAAAAATTGATTGAAGAGATCACGAGAGGAATTTGGTACTAGAATACCATCTATTAGATCCCAAGAAACACCCGCAAGATTGAAGTCACCCAGGACAATAACAGTATCGGAGGGCTTCACCATGGCATGTAGAGAGAGCAGTAAGGAGGAGTGTTTTAAATAAACAGAAAGGCTCGAGTTAGGTGGTATATAAGCAGCAACAAGATAAACGCTAATAGAATGATATCTTATTCGAACGCAGAGGAATTCAACTTCATCGGTGTCAGTGAACTCAATTTCTTCAGAAGAAAGGTCAGTCTGGACAGCGATTAAGACGCCTCCACCTTTTTTATTTAAACGGTCGTTTCGAAACACTTCATACTTAGGACACAAAATTTCCGAGTTGAACACATTCGGCTTGAGCCAGGTTTCAGTAAACACCAGTACTTTGAAGTCAAAATCATAGGACTGCAAGTGTAACCTTGATAGCTTTGTGTTCAAACCTCTCACATTTTGGTAGTAAATGCTAATGGTGAGGTTACTTATTAGTTTTTTGATGCCGAGGTGGAAAGCGGAAGTTGAGCCAAATTTTGCCCTTGCGGTCTAGATCTAAATTCAAATTCGCGAATGAAGGCACCGCTTGGCCAAAAAGATGGGCTCATTACTCTATCAAAGCAGTCTTCGGATATGTCTATTTTAAAAGAAGAAATGCTTCTTTCATACGAGAATCTGAACTTGCGTACATGCAACTCATTTGCTATCAGCCTGGAAGTTAAATACCCCTTCACATCATCGACAGTGGTATCTTTTGAAAACCTAGATATAAAGACCGATTTTTTGGAAGGGACAACGATTAAATCCCTCGGGACGGGGTTAACGCAATCGGAAACGGTTTCAGATGTGGTAGGGGGTTGCGGAACAGGGGGTTGCGGAACAGCTGTCAACTTTTTGGAAGGAGCAACGATGGCTTCGGATGTGGTAGGGGGTTGAGATGTAGTTGTGGAGTTTTTGGAAGGAGCAACGACTACTTGCATTGGAACGGTGTTGACGCAATCGGAGATGGCTTCAGATGTGGTGGAGGGTTGAGATGAAGCTGTTGAACAGGAATTTAGTGAGGCTCCAGTAGAAGAAGGACGTGGTTGGGGAGATTCAGTCCGCCGAGGAATCGGTGTGTTAAAGCTTATGATACCAGTAAATCCATTTATGTAAATTGTAACTATCAATATCTTATAAGGGGAAGTGTAACATTTTTTTAATCTAAAACTAATAAAGTTAGAAGGACGAAATTCGAGGATGTCCTTGGCATATATTTTTTTCAAAAATAGATATTGGAAATTTCTAAGGATATTCAAAGATAAAGTTTTAAAAAAACATTTCCAACACTTATTCCTCCTAGTGCACAAAACAATAATAATTTTTTTTCAATGCTACAAAATTTTTCCTTTTAATTGATACCCACATTGTTACTCTACAATGCATCAAATCAAATCTTTTCAATAATTTTTTTATTCAATCATATTATGGAAATTTCAAAGTCCTTAAAAAATCCTGACTTCAGAGAGAAAAATTAAAAACGCGGTTATACTATATTTGGCCCTTCGTTTTGTTAATACATTGATTTCTTCGTGTGTTTTAAAATTTTGTGGTTGTTGTCGCACGGTGTTATACCTACTCCAATAAAAATATTTGTCCCGCTCAGGTTATTCAATAATCTACATGAAAAAAGTTTAAACAGAGAAACAATTAAAAAAGGCGCAACTGTTTGTGAATGACTACCTTAACTGTTACTGTTTTATTTAATTTTTATCAGTATAAGCGTGACTTTCTATTATAATACTGTCCCTCCGAGTTTTACAGAATGTCACCTTTTTAATTTTGTCGTGATATTAACATTAGTTGTTTTGCTTGCCTAAATGTATTGCAGTTAAAAAGCGCAAAAAGTTACTGATCGAATGACGAAAGAAATAACATAATAAAATAAATTATTTTGTGTTTTTAAGTGAATTTATCATTGCACCATGGTAAGTACGGTTAAATATTTCCGGAATGTCACCCATTATTTTATGCAAAAAACACTAAAAATAAAATATGTACCAATGTCTGTTTATTGCATAAGGAGTTTCGATGATTTTCCTGTTTTTATATTTTCGTGAAATATTTAATGGCGGTTTCGTTTCTCCAAATAATGTTGCCTTTCATTGCCCGGTTCTTAGTATTTGTAAGTAGAGGGCAATGAGAGTGTAATATTTTTCGGTAGAAACGAAACCGCGATAAGTCTCTTAAAAAAAATCTTTTATTTCTTTCTTTTCTTCTTCTTTCTTTTATTTTATTAGCATATTTCTTCAAAAGTGTGCAAATGGCATACATGGGAAATATTTGCCGAAGAAAGATTAAACAAAGAGCCTGCCTCTCAAGAAAAAACCTCACGTTAACGTTATGAAAAAGGGGGAAAAACTTTAACATTAGCTTATCTGATAAATGTGGTTCAAAGTGATATGCAAATGATTAAAATCTACTTAAAAAACTTGTCTATTACTTAGCATATTTTTTATAAAAAGTGAGATTCTGGAAAATATTTTACATAAATGCAAAAATAAGAAAAAAATTATTTTTGAACAGCCTAAAAGCAGTTTCGTATTCTGCACAAATTTTCACGTCAGTAAACGATTTCAGAGGATACATTTATCAATCTTTAAAAACATATAAAAAATACCTGCCCTGTAAACTTTGTTTGGAAACTACCCATATACAAATGTTAAAAAGCTAATTTTTTTCCGACTGACTTTTTGAATTGAAATTTCGAAAGTAGCTATTATTTTCGAATCCCATTATTAATCTTAAAAGTAACGGATTTTTAATTAAAAAAGCCTTCTCTAATATTTAATGCATGTCGACTACACGCTTACTTTTATGTGCTATATTACATACTAATTCACTTTTTCACCCACTGTAAGTAAATTACCTGCTGAAGAGCTTTAACGAATGCCTGTTTTAGTCGATTTGTATGCTCCGCCTTTAATGCCTTCTTAACATTAGTGGTTACACACTGTTCGCAAATTACTTTAGGATCTTTATTTCCTTTAATGAAAAAATATATTATTTAAATACAAAACCGTCAAACTATTGTCTCTTACCCTGCTTGTCCCATTTCCAAACTGGAGTGAAATCGATTTTGCACTGAGCGCATTGGAACGGTGGCACCACTGCCATTGACTTTTTATTATTGGTTGTTAAATAGTCCACAACTGTCTCCAAACCCAATAAATACACAAATTCAGTATTACTGGGATTGGGAATAAAATGCATTTCTGGTGGAGGCGGTTTTGGAGGCGGTATCTAAAAAAGAAGACAATTTTTCAGTTTAGTTTAAAATATATATAGAGCCCTAAACAGTGATGGAAAAGTAGACACATAGTGCCATTTTTAGCACTTTCATTCTCAGATGCACTTTTGGCACAATTCGTCCTGTTTTGGCACAATCATAAAATATAGAAATTAAGCATAAAATGCCAATATATAACAAAAAATCACATACCACATTATAGATGAAAAAATTTACACAAAGGGAAAATTAAAGGCATAAATAATTAATATAAGGGCTGTGAGAAATATTTACAAACCGCTGAATTCTATTGTGAATACGCAGTACGTAAAGGAAGTCTTCGCAACAACAAGCTTTAATTCAGAATTTTTAGAAAGATTCTAAGTTTGCAGTTTCATACTCCATTAAATAAAAGTGCAAGTTTCTGCAATATCCCGATAATTTTTGATATTTTTTTTCTTTTTTTTTTTTGTTTGTATAATATGTATTTATTTACTGAATCTTTCTTTCGAAACTAACAATATGTTTTCAAATCTTACAAACTACTATTAAATTTAAAATTTCTGCGCCAATGCTTAGAAAGTTTTTATTTTTTCATACACATATATTCATTACAGCTGTTGCGGCTGTCGGAATAGACAAGCTTCCGGAGCAGCAGGATGGCTGGATATCGCGCTGGGCAGGCGGTCTGAAACGACGAGTTCCAGAGCCACACTGCCTGGGCGGGTGCAAGGGACTAGTCTCCACGCCGCGCCTTCGCTTCTCTATATTTAAGTACACTGGTGTTGGGTAGTCGGTCTGTAAGGCCGAGTTCCAGAGCCGAAATTGATATATTGCGGATATTGCAATTTATTAAATTGCGCATCATTTGATAATACCTTCATGCATATTTCGGGCTAAGGAGATCTCTCGCTAGTCGATTTGGATGGTTCATTAACCGTGCTGAGTAACTGGTGCTTAGCCCTCTTTACATTAAGATCTTTGTGGATATTCGTATTTTTTATGTACCATGGTGCTCCGCATATGGCGCGTAAAATTTTTGACTGCAGTCTTTGAAGGTTGTTCAAAATGGAATTGCACACCGTGCCCAAAGCCCGATTCCATACGCCTAACATGGTTTAATCATCATATTAAAAAGCAACATCTTGTTATCTAGGCTTAATTTAGATTTGTGTCCTATAACCCATTGAAGGCTTACTTGTTTTAGTTTCGCTTGAGAAATTTTGTTTTCTATATGCTTTTTCCAGGTAAGTCTATTATCTAATGCCATCCCAAGGTACTTCTTCCTCTTCTTTTTTGGCGCTGTAACCGCCTAAAAAAATACACAAAGGAGGACGGCCCTCCAAAAAACCGACAGGGGTGGCTCCAGTAAATGCTACAGCCTCGAGCAGGGCATTTATCGGACCGCCAGTGACAGGAGTTAGAGGCGGCTTAACCGGTAGGGCTGGTTCTGGTACGAGTACCATAGGAGGCAGGGGGGGAGTAGAGGCTTGGGGAAACCGGTCTCCAACCGATTCATGGCTGGAGCTGCAGCGTCAGCTCCGCCTAGGGAAGTCAGACCCCAAAGCACACACACCTTAACCCAAGGGCGGGGTGCGGCACCTGCTTCAAAAATAACCCGGCAGGATGCAGCTCGAGGAAAGCTACAAACACAGGCCTGGGGGGTCGGCTAAACATGTCCGCCCCTCGAAGCAGGCATATTATGACAAAAAGGCGGCCATGAGGGTCGTGAACAGGATCGGGGACCTGCCGACAGAGCAGCTCACGGAGGAGCAGGTTAGGTCACTGGAGTGGGCGAGGGGAGTAGTAGCCAGCTTGGGAAAACCGGCAGGCACTGCTCCAAAAAGGCAGCGGTCTGCGGAACAGGCAGGGGGTGGGGTCGCCAAAAGACCGAAAACAGGCGGCCATAAGTTCTCCACCTTCAGAGACGTAGTGAAGGGAGGCGGTGAGGTACTGGCCATCATCGACAGAGGGGAGGAGGAAGGGACTATCCCTAAAGAGAAGTGGAGGTTGGTGGAGGAAGCGATCGCCGAAATCTACCTCCAAGTCCTAGAGGAAAATCCTGGACCTCCTCCTCTCTGCCATGATTCCGGATGGTATCAGGGTAGAGCTATATTCATCGCTTGCGAGGACCATAGGTCAGCCCAGCTCTATAGGTTGGCCGTTAAGGTAGGTGAAGTTTGGCCGGGAGCCGAGCTCGAGGTCGTCAGCAAGGAAGATATTCCTAGCAGACCGAGGGCTCGAGTTTGGATTCCGGCTAAACCCGCCGAGCCTGAAAGAATTGAGCGGATCTTCAGATCCTGTAATAAGGACCTGCCAACTCACAATTGGAGGGTAGGGAAGATAGAGGAGCCAGTAGAGAATAAAGGCAGGTGTTGCTGATCCTTAACGCCGAATCGATAGCCCCACTGGCGCAAAAGGATTGGGTGGTGAGATTCCGGTTTAATGACGCAACTATTCGAATCTACCGCAGCGACGAGCCGAGCTTGGACCTTAGTGAGGAGAGCGACAAGTCCGGCCTGCGCAGCGGTGGTGAAGAAGGGTTGCCCAGCAGCCAATGCTCATCCGACTCGGAGAGGCTATCCGGTTTGGGGCCATTATTTTACGAAGAAGACCTCCTCACCGATGACACCGAGGGAGAGGATATCGAAGAGGCGGACGTGGATGTCACGATGGTGGAGGTAAAACGAACAGATTCTGATGAAGCTGATCCGGATCAACCGCCACCACTCTAAACTCGCGTCTGCGAACCTTGAGGTCCGCCTGGCTGCCGGTGGACTCGACGTTGCCCTCATCCAGGAACCGTGGATACACGGCAATAAAATCTGCGGGCTTGGGATGAAGGGCTTTAAGCTTATTGCCGCACAAAATGCAGGTAAGACTACAGCTTGCATATTAGCAAGGAACAACTTAAACATCTTCCTGCTTCCACAGCTTAGTGACGGCGATCTGGTAGCGGCAAGCATTGAGCTGGACAAAGCCAGCTTTTGGGTAGCCTCTGCGTACATGACCCATGACAAGGACGTGCCACCAGATGGGTTTCGGTCCTTGGCCGAGGAAGCAGCGTTCAAGAATAAACCACTGGTTGTCTCCTGCGACGCTAATGCCCAAAACTTGATGTGGGGGAGTACGGACACGAATGCTAGAGGTGAGTCGTTACTAGACTTCATTCTAGGGAACAAACTTAGTGTTTTGAATTTAGGCTCTGAGCCGACCTTTATAACAAAGAGTAGAGATGTTTGCCCATAAAATCAAGAGATGGAGAGTACTGAATGAAAAATCTTATTCTGACCATCGTTATATTGAATTCGAAATAGATCTTAAGACCCTCCAAGTAAGGGAGTTCAGAAATGTTAGAAATGNACGCCGAATCGATAGCCCCACTGGCGCAAAAGGATTGGGTGGTGAGATTCCGGTTTAATGACGCAACTATTCGAATCTACCGCAGCGACAAGCCGAGCTTGGACCTTAGTGAGGAGAGCGACAAGTCCGGCCTGCGCAGCGGTGGTGAAGAAGGGTTGCCCAGCAGCCAATGCTCATCCGACTCGGAGAGGCTATCCGGTTTGGGGCCATTATTTTACGAAGAAGACCTCCTCACCGATGACACCGAGGGAGAGGATATCGAAGAGGCGGACGTGGATGTCACGATGGTGGAGGTAAAACGAACAGATTCTGATGAAGCTGATCCGGATCAACCGCCACCACTCTAAACTCGCGTCTGCGAACCTTGAGGTCCGCCTGGCTGCCGGTGGACTCGACGTTGCCCTCATCCAGGAACCGTGGATACACGGCAATAAAATCTGCGGGCTTGGGATGAAGGGCTTTAAGCTTATTGCCGCACAAAATGCAGGTAAGACTACAGCTTGCATATTAGCAAGGAACAACTTAAACATCTTCCTGCTTCCACAGCTTAGTGACGGCGATCTGGTAGCGGCAAGCATTGAGCTGGACAAAGCCAGCTTTTGGGTAGCCTCTGCGTACATGACCCATGACAAGGACGTGCCACCAGATGGGTTTCGGTCCTTGGCCGAGGAAGCAGCGTTCAAGAATAAACCACTGGTTGTCTCCTGCGACGCTAATGCCCAAAACTTGATGTGGGGGAGTACGGACACGAATGCTAGAGGTGAGTCGTTACTAGACTTCATTCTAGGGAACAAACTTAGTGTTTTGAATTTAGGCTCTGAGCCGACCTTTATAACAAAGAGTAGAGATGTTTGCCCATAAAATCAAGAGATGGAGAGTACTGAATGAAAAATCTTATTCTGACCATCGTTATATTGAATTCGAAATAGATCTTAAGACCCTCCAAGTAAGGGAGTTCAGAAATGTTAGAAATGCCGACTGGGGGGTTTACAACAATAAATTAAGGCCTTTACTGCCAAAGATACCTCCCCGAGACCCCGCCACGCAAGTGGAGCTGGATGGGTTGGTTAATCAGGTTACTAAAGCCATGAATAGTTCTTTGTTAACCGGATGTCCGGTTGTTCGATACAGGGGAAAAAACAAACCACCTTGGTGGTCGAAACAATTATCCTTGTTACGTGAATCCAATAGGACAATGTTCAATAAGGCCAAAGCCACGAGAGCAACAGAGGACTGGGAAGCCTACAAGGCTGATCTGAAAATATACAAAAAAGCAGTGAGAACTGCGAAGCGTGAATCCTGGCAAAGTTACTGCAAGGGTATTGAGGAAACCACGGAAGCGGCCAGATTAAGAAGAATTCTCGCAAAGTCGCCATGGACTACGATGAGTGAGGAATCTTTAGGTCTCCTCCTGGACACACACTTCCCTGGAAACAAGCCGGTGGAACCTAGTGACCCCACGAATGAAGGGGGGCTATCTGATCTGGGAAACCGACTGATTACTAACGAAAAAATCGAATGGGCTTTTAAGACGTTTGGTCCTTACAAGTCACCGGGACTTGATGGAATACAACCGGTAGAGCTGCAGCAATCACGGGGTATTATCTCTCCGTTCATTGTGGTTATTATAAGAAGCTGTCTTAACATGGGCTACATCCCGCTAGGCTGGAGAGAGGCAAAAGTCTCCTTTATACCCAAGGCGGGCGGTCCTCTCATACCAACCCTAAGGACTTCAGACCCATCAGTCTTACGTCTTTCCTTCTCAAAATTTTAGAGAGGATAGTGGATGAATATGTACGGGGCCAACGGCTCTCCCCAGCGCAGCATGCCTACACGAAAGGCAAATCCACGGAAACCGCCTTGCACTCGCTCGTTCGGTTGGTGGAAAAAAGTTTATTAGATAAAGATTTTGCTCTGATTGCCTTTGTAGATATAGAAAGCGCCTTCAACAATATTAATGCAAGCGCCATAACGGGTGCATTAGAAGAGCTTGGAGTTGACCAGAATGTGGCGGTGCTGATCGCGTCTATACTTGTCAGCAGGACGATAACCGCTAAGCTTGGCAACACCACAATAAGCAGAAAGGTCTGTAGAGGTACTCCTCAGGGAGGGGTTCTCTCCCCTCTTCTCTGGAATTTGGCGGTGAACTCTCTGCTGGAGGCACTAGAGAGAGGGGATTGCCATGTCACAGCATATGCTGAGGACCTGGCAATTGCCGTCAAGGGCAAATACCCAAATACCCTAATGGAGATTCTGCGCTCTAACATGGCCACACTTAGGAACTGGACAGAGAGTAGGGGACTCGGAGTAAACCCCGAGAAAACCGAGGCAATTCTCTTCACAAGGAAACACAGGCTTCCCATAGTCTCCCCGCTAATCTGTATGGGTGAGGAGATATCCTTGAAGGAGAATGTTAAGTCCTAGATTCATATTAGACAGGAAACTAACGTGGAAACCTAATATAGACGAAAGAGGAAGGAAGGTGGTCAACGTTGCATTATACACATGCAAAAAAGCGGTCGGAATCAAGTGGGGGTTAACACCTCGTATTACACATTGCCTATACACCTCGGTGGTCAGGCCAATACTCTTATATGGAATACTTGTATGGTGGCCAGCAACTCAAAAGGCAAGTTACCTAAAATTATTGAGTAAGGTCCAAAGAACAGCGTTTTTATGCATTTCAGGTGCCTTAAGGACCACCCCGCTGGAGGTGATTACCAATTTGCCCGCAATAAACCTGGTGGGAAAATACGCAGCCGCCGATTCAGCGCTCAAACTAAAAAGTATGGTGCTATGGAAGGATTGGCGGTTTGGTCACGCTTCCATACTTCACACTCTGGGAAGTTACAACCAAGAAGTTGACTACTCCGCTCCCAAGCCAATCTTCGATAGGCTCTTTAAGACGAGCATCCCGTCAAGAAGAGAATGGAAAACACCAAGACCATGGGGACGGGGGGAATTGAATTTTTACACAGATGTATCCAAGCTAGACAATAGGGTTGGCTACGGAGTTTTCTCTAAGGAACTAGGACTGGAACTATCCGTCCGAGTTCCGGACCACTGCAGTGTATATCAGGCAGAAGTTTTAGCTATAAAGGAGGTGGCTGTGTCCCTTAGTACACATGCCGTAACGAAGACTACGATTAATATTTTCTCGTATAGCCAGGCGGCCATTAAATCAATGAACATGGTTATGCTGAGGTCGAAGGTTGCGCAGGAATGCCTCGCAGCTCTAAACGATATTAGCACCGTGTTCAAGGTCAGCCTCATATGGGTTCCGGGACACAGAGATATTGAAGGAAACTGCAGGGCCGATGAGCTAGCCAGGAAAAGTACGAATCTACCCCTATGTGAAAACAGGGGCACTATTGGGATACCCATGGCAACCTGCAAATTAGAACTTCGAAATAGCATGATCCAAGAGCCCAACAGGTCATGGCTAGAGGAGGGCACATGTAGAACAACCAGGCTGCTTTGGCCGCAAATAGAAAGAAAAAGACGAAAGAGTTGCTGTACCTCTCAAGACAGGACATTGCGAAGGTCACGGCTTGTGTAACCGGTCATTGGCTATTTGGCAGGCACTCTTTAAGACTTGGAATTTTCTCCCATGAATATTGCAGAAGTTGCAGAGATGAGGAAGAGGAAGAATTGCAAATTTCGGCTTGCTTTCCTTGTTGTTGCTGTATTGCTTGTTTTTCGTTTTTGTAGGATGCACACACTTTATTTTTATTTTATTTTTTATAAGTAACTTTGTCTTGTTATCCAGTTCACTGTCTTTGTATTTGTTTTAATGTTATTTTATGTACTTGCACTCTTAAGCGACCCAGTCTTGTGTTTTATGTAAGTAAAAATATGCACAGGTGCCTTTCTTTATGGTTCCATGAAATTCGGTTTTAGGTCAGGCCTTTCAACTAAAGACTCTCTTCTTGAGTTTTATTCTTTTATATATAAGGCAATTGATGAAAAAAAATATTGTGCTTATCTTTTATAACAAAAGCATTTGATATGGTTGACCATAATATCCTCCTAAATAAGCTAAACTCCGCCGGATTTCGCGGAACCATTCTTAGTTGGTTTAGGTCCTACCTAACGAATAGAATTCAAAGGGTGAAAATCGACAACCAGACTCATAACTTTAGGTGTTCCACAGGATTCAGTAACGGAAAAGTAACGGCGTTTTCCGATGACCTTGCGATTGCATATAGATCAATGAATGCATTTAATCTTTTTGTAGATATCAACCATCAGTGCATTTACTAAGAACTTGGTTCGCAAGTCATAAACTGGTAGTGAGCAGAAAAACGAAATTAATGTATTTTGTTGAAAGGAAATACCTAACAATGAAGTAATTTTTCATGCCTCCAACTGTATGCGGCACAAGTTGTGTAGCAATGCGTGTGGTCAACAAAAATATCTAGACACTTTTGACCAGAAAACAGTCTGTGACCGTAAATGTTTCAAGATCGAAGTTGCTTTTAATTTCAAGTACCTAGGAGTTATAGTTGATCAGAATTTAAGCTGATCATCACATATTTCGGCCTTGAAGCAGTATCTGGTATCAACTTTACACTCTTTTTACCGCCTAAGCAAAATGCTGGAAATAGTGTATCATGGACTAATTCACTCTAAATTACAGTATGGATTAAGTGGTTGGGGTTGTGCATATACCACTAAAATTCGACCCGTGTTAATTTTGCAGAAATGTCTCATACGTAGAATTGGCAACGTCGGCCATCTATCACATTCTTTGGATCTTTTTAAAAAACTTAATATTCTCCCCGTTAAACACCTGTAATATTATAAAATTTTAAAAATTTTATTTTTGAGGAGCGGCTATCTACAAAGTCCAATACACACTTCCTACAGTCTAAGAAGTTAATCACATTCTCATATTGCTGTTCCTAGCTCTCGCACAACGTTTTTCCATAACTTCTACACCACAATATCTTGTAAATTGTTTAATAAGCTACCCAAAGTAATCCAAGCCATTCGAAGATTATCCGTATTTCTTAAAGAAATAAAATTACAGCTTTTTGGTTTCTACTACGACGAAACTGATATTCTGTTGCGACCTATTATATAAT
Organism: Rhagoletis zephyria; assembly: GCF_001687245.7. Lineage (NCBI taxonomy): Eukaryota > Metazoa > Arthropoda > Insecta > Diptera > Tephritidae > Rhagoletis > Rhagoletis zephyria. The sequence continues at coordinate 166,369 of NW_016157492.1, forward strand.
TATTTACTATTTTTATTATTCAAGGTTTTAATCTAATATTGCATGAAAATGTAATGTTTTCATCTATATATTGTACAAATACATATTCGTGAATTATATACTATGTATTTAATATATTCATATTTAGTATTTTTTTTTTGATTTTCAAAATGTGCCCCACAGCATTTAATAATCTGAGTAGTCCACTTGCAAACAGCGTTATGTGATTTTATAACAGTAAGCCATAAATTAAAAAAACGTCTACAACAACAAGTAACATCCAAATTGTATGTTTCTTTTTATTGTCTGAAAATTTGGATAAACAAGAACCTAATAACATTAAAAAACAAAACCGCAGTGTGGTAGTTTTTGCTAATTTTATATATAGAGATTAAATATAGCGAGTTTGGAAACAGTAGGTTTTATATAGCCAGCTTTTTTAAACTTTTCGCGTTCTCTCTTCTATGAAGGTTGGTCTGCTTCTTTTTTAAGACGTCTTCCACTAGGCACCGAAACTACCACGTTTTCTTGCAGTTTTCTAAGTTCAACAGAAGATGGAGACTTTTAAACTTGTATAAATACGTACAATAAATATTATAGCGACTAAAAATGAGTGAAATTGTAAAAGACGGACGTGCTTTCTTTGTGAGTTTTGGAAGTGTATATATACCATGGTTGTTGCCAATATTCGCATTCGCATTCGCAACTGCGGAGCTTCCGCATTAATTATAACATTCGCATTCGCAAAAATCAATACCGATCTTTTGCGAATGCGAATATTGAAGGGACCGAAAATTACAGTTATTTTTTTACGAATTGGCTTACTTGGCCAACTACTTTTTATTCCGAAAGAAATGTACTTTCCATATTCGTATATCTAACCAGTCACAGAAGAAAGCATTAAAAATGAGTTACAAAAACTAAAATCGAAAAACGCTGATGACGTGACAGGTTCTCCAAATTCCAAACCAAACAACCAAAAGAATGAGAATGAAGAATTCTTTGAAAAAAAAACGTTGTTTAAACAACGATTGTGCCATGATTCTAGATTGTGAAGATGAAAGTCAAGAGGATACATCCGACATTTGCAGCCCCGATGAAATTCTCAAAAAGTAATTATTGCACCGCAATAAAAATAAATAAATATAACTGAAAGTCCTCTCAACTGGTGCAGTGTCAATCGAAAAGAATTTACAATTTTGCCAAGTTTCAAGTTTTTCAAGTTTGTCGCCTCGAGCGAGTAGTTATATAGAGCCGCAGGTTTGACTTACGACTCTTCAAAAAGTTTTTATTAAGTACAATGTTCCAATTTTTAAATTCAAGTACTAAAAAAACATTCAGTCTTATCATGAGTTTAATTTTCCCCGAACCGGTTCACTTTTCACTTTTGGTTTTCATGTACATATTCAGCCTTATCATGAGTTTCATTTTCTCCGAACCGGTTGACTTTTCACTTTTGGTTTCCATGGTTTTACCATGGGCGGATGACAAATTTTCGGGTGAATTTTTTTTCAGGCGAAACTGAGGATAAGGCAGATTTACTATGGGCGGAATACAAATTTTCGGGAGAATTTTTTTCGGACAAAACTCAGGATAAGGCAGATTATTAAAAATGATTAACCTTTCCATTTTTTATTTACCTAAATCACCTCATTTACCCATCTAAATTATTTCTTAAAAATACATGACATCCGCATTCGCATCCGCGGATGTTAGCTTTTAAACATCCGAATCCGCATTCGCATCCGCGGATAACTAAAATTCCATATTCGCAACATCCCTAATATATACATACAGTAAGCGACTTTTGCTAGAGTAGCTAACATTTGATGCTATTTTTTCAGAATATATAAGGATTTTGCACTGTATTGTTAGTGGACATGAAACTACTTTGAATACTGGTACGTTAACCACCAAAAACTAAAAATCGAAAAAAATTTACATAGCGCACTTTGCAAGTGGACTACTCATCTATACTAATATACATTTTGAAAGCCGTTTTTTTCTGTTTGCAAAGCTCGAGATAGGCTGTACCGATTTTTTTTGAAATTTTGGTTATGGGTTGTCTTAGGCAAAAAAAAGTTTAAATACTTTTTAAAAATGGAACTGCAGGACTTTAAAAATTCTATAGAATCTAAAGGTCTGATTATGCATGCTTCGCATAACTTCGCACAACCATTTGTACCAGTGCAATAAAAATGCAACTTAAGAAAATGTGAAGCAAAATCTAAACTCAACAGATTGCTAAGTTTTTGAATGTTCTGCTAATTTCTGGGTAATGGAATACAAACAAAATACGTGCGAAGTACATACGAACTTACAGTTTGAAGTTTATGCGAAGTTATGCGAAGTGTGCATAATCAGACCAAGAATGATAGAATATTCTATCATTCTTGAATCAGACCATAACATACATGCCGACATAAGAGCGCTGCTCACCTTCAAATCACAAATGAGAGCGCCTTCCCTGTTAATTCGTACGGAATATAGCGCAAAGCAAGGGTTATGTTTTACATATGCATACATACTAATGTTAACGTTAATGTTTATTCTTATATTAAAAAAACAAATACATACGTATGTACAGTTCATGGAGAAACAAACCACGTGGTGAGAGTATAACCGAAACAGCGAGAGCGTTTAGTTGCTGTAGAACGTTCGAGGGGCGAGGTTACGCTCGCGCTTTTATGAAAATAAATGACCGCAATGAAAGTACGAGTACGGCTAACTTGAATAATAAACGAAACTAAACTAAAAATTTGAATTACATTTGTAAAATACATTGATTATAATAATTCAAGTATAAGTAAATAAACAAATTAGAAGTTCTAATGTTAGTAAATCAGGTACCATCTCGTACAACTTAGGAAATATAAATTAAAATTAATGCATTATTTTATAAATTTCATAGCTGCTACTAAAATGTATAAACTAGATTAAATCTGTGAATTGAGGAACCACCATGCACCATGCAATCTTTTTTATCGGACTTTATGACCAGTCAACGTAAAATTCTGAAAATATAATTTAAAAATATCGAAATTTCTCATAACCACGGCACTTGATAGATCCATATTATGTAAAATTTTCTGTTGAATCCAAATATAGTGTCGCATATACATACAGACTTATATTATAAAAGAAGAACGGCATTCGAAAATTCTTAAAATTTTGATTTTCAGGGCTTTAAAAAAAAGTAAGGCCACTAAATTTTTATTATCTTCGCCCTTAGTTAACCCAATTTAAATTTATTTTATTTTTATTATAGAATTAAATAGTCTTTCCACGTCTTACTTTTCTGAAAAGAGTTGCGAACCTTCAAACATTATATTCAAATTATTTAATAATAAAGCCCTTATTACAAAATGGGTATTAAATGAAATGGTTTTGAAAAGCTTTGTTTCTTAACTTAATTATAGGAGGGTTGCCACCTGTCGAAAAAATCAAATGCAGTTTGAATTAAGGGAATTAAGGGAATGGTTGCCAAACGAAAGGGTTTACAGAAGGTAGTAATTTAAAAATATTTTGAAGAAATATTTGTTTGAAAAGTTGAATTTGGTTAACTAATATACGAGTTATATGATAAATAAAAACATGGATGTCAAGCGAGAGAGTGTTAAGTAATATTTAGTTTGAACACTAATAATATTTTTGAAGTATTTAAAGAGGGTTGCCACCTGTTTAAAACTTTGATTTCAAATTACTTAATAAAATATACGACTTATTAAAATATGGGTGTCCATCGATAGATGTTTCAAAAATCTTTATTTTCCGGGGTTGCCACATGTTTAAAAAATAAAATTCATCCTAATTCATCAGTTAATGCAGTGCATCAGTATATGTAGTTCCACCAGAAAGCCTCTGAGGCCTGTATTTATTACAGTAATTCAAGTTTAAGTAAATTAAAAGTAAAAGAAATTTAAGTTCAAATGTAGTAATTCAAGTTTAAGTAAATTAGAAGTAAAAAAAATTAAGTTCAAAGGTAGGTAAATCATTTAGCATCTTGTATAACTAAGGAAATATACAGTGGCGTGCAAAAATGGATGAATGGTGTTTCGTTTTTAATATTTACAATATTTTTCAAGCTAAATTTTTTTGATATTTTTTTATAAAAATATGGTTCATATGATTATATAATCATGTGGTTCAAAAAAATATTAAAAATCAATGTGATTTTTTAGCCGCTCAAAACTTGCACTTATTTTACTAGAATTTTATAAGCTTATTAACTGCATACCCCGATATTTAGATAAAAATTTGTGAAATTTTTCTAAGTTCTGTATAAAGTTTGAAAGTGTCATTTATATAGTTTTTGTTAAAGCATGAACCATATTTTTATAAAAAAATAACAAAAAAATTTTAGCTTGAAAATGTTGTAAATATTAAAAACGAAACACCATTCATCAATTTTTGCCCGCCACTGTATATTTAAATTGTTGCATTATTTTATAAGTTGAAGTTTTAATCATTTGTTTTAATGATGTCATCTATATCTACTTCAGATTCATGACATTTGATACGCAGTAGTGCTCTAAATTTTCGTCTGTTAATCTATTTCAATACTTACTTTTAATAAAATTTAATGTGGAAAAAGCAGATTCACAGCTATATGTGGACGCAAACATAGAATAAAGCCTGTATATTTCATCTTTACATTTTGGATATTCGGACTCATTTACTTGTTTCCAAAATTCTATTCCACATTCAAGATGAAGGGTGAAATCATTTTGTATTTTCGTTAACTCTTCTTGTAATTCACAATTTGGTGTGATATGTCGCTTGTCAAGGGCTTATTATAAAGGTCAATGTATCTTTTAATTGTATTAAAATCCTGAAATCTATTGTTATAATTACCTATTAATGATTCCAAAATATTGCAGTATTCGGCCAATTTCTGTTTATGCGAATGTTCATTAAATATTTCTGATGATTTTGGCATATTTGACAAATCATTACTTTTTAATTGCATATTTAAGACATTAAACTTCCTACCAAATTCTTCAATAGTGATAACTAACTGAAATACATATATCTTTATTTCTGCCTTGCATCTTAATATTAAGTTGTAGCAGCCCTAGTATTTAATTAGTATAGCGACATCTATGTTTGTGATTTTACTTATAGTGCCATCTGAATGCTATTGTGTTATGTCATTTTGTAATTGTGAAACGTCATGTTAATGCCAACCGATTGTTCTAGATACCAAGAGCACGCCCGAGTGCTATAAAAAAGCATGTTTAAGAAGTTTCCGCCATTAAACCTATTTTTGGTTGTAGGGGCAACATCTCGGTAAGTGCAGTATTTGGACAGCTATGCTGGCCGGTACCACTATTTGCTGAGTCACCACCATATCTCAGGGTAGTTTGGACAAGATAATTGGCCGGCTGAATTGGATATGGCTGGTGCTCAGTTATGCTGTTCCTTAGTGTAGTTTGGACAAGATAATTAATTGGACGGCTGCACGGGAATACAGCGATTCCTTACCGATGTTGCCGCTCTCACCAAGGATATGGGATTGTTGTTGTTTTAGGATTAAAAACAAATAAGACAAACAAATATTTTATCAATTAAACGCAGAATCTTGAGTTAACTAGACGTAAACCATAATTTTATCGATTTGTACTTATTGGCGTTTAAACTAAATAAATCCGATAGCCCTAAACCACAACAAAAAGGGGTTTAATCTACAATATATAACCTACATTTGGTGCCCAACTCAGTGACCGAATTACTACGCGATTATTAATAGTGCATGCAACCAGTGCGACGAAGCTCTCGGCTAGGAGGAATGTCGACAATATCAACAGAACAATTTGAGCGATTGATGCAGGCGGTGACGACAGCCAACACGCGAATTGGGTCGTTTAGCAACTGCACTGCACGCTATAGCGGGGAACGTAATACGTCGAAGGTGGAAGAATTTTTCGCGGCGGTTTCAACGTCTAAAGTGGTGGAAAAGATTGGCGATGCGGATGCCATCAATGGCATGCGAATGCTGCTGGAAGGTGATGCCTCTGAATGGTGGCGGGGTGTGAAGGCAAATGCTGCTACCTTTCGTGATGTGGTAAGAATGCTGCTGGAGGCTTTCTCGCCTCCAAGGCCTGCATGGCGCATTTATGCAGACATCTACGAGTGACAGCACGAAGTAACAGACAATTTTATTCGTAAGTAGTAAGCACTCTTCGCTCAGCTGTCCAGTCCACCAAAGGAAAGCGAGCAGATCGACATACTGTTTGGCATGCTGCATTTGCAAGTGCGTGACAAAGTAGCGCGTCATAATGTTGTTACATTCGACGATCTTTTGCGGGATGCCCGGGAAGCGGAATATGCGGTAAGAGAGCACAGCGTATCAGCAAACTCGAAAGCTGAGTCGATTAGTGTTTCAGCACGTTGAGCATTGCTACAAGCGCATTAAAGAAGTAACGCTGAGACAAAATGCTGCTGCAGCCGCTGCGGCTGTTGCTCAAGCAACGCAGTCCAAACCAAAACTTGCCTTTTACGGTTGTAATGCGCCCGGTTATGTCCGCGCGAATTGTCCATCGTGCCGTGCGAAACGCAAGCCTGAAGCAACCGTTGTTAATTTTAATACAATCTCGTCCAACAATATGGAGAGTAATATACCGATCGCGAACGTCCAGCTGTTGGGAGTTTCTGGTCAAGCCTATTTTGACACGGGTGCGCGCACGAGTGTTGCTAGTTCTAACTTAAGGCGAATCATGGACTTCAACGGGTGCAGGTACAAACGAGTGAAGTGTGAAATTTCGTTGGCAGACGGAACTACGTCGTCGCAGGAGTGTTTGTCAACCATCTACAAGATAACTATCGGAGGTAGATGCCTAAATATCCGGTTTATAATACTTCCCGGGGCCACTAATAACCGCACATTGTTCGGTACAGTCTTTTTGGAGGAGGTTGGAGTCGTGCTAAATATGGGTCAGAAGTTTTGGTACTATGAAAACTGCCCTAAGTTCATTTTGACTTCGCCGAAGCACTGCTGCTAAGCCACAATATAGTAGAAAGCGTTAAGGTGTGCAAACGTAGTCCGTTCGATATTATGCAGAGCGAATCGAAGCGATACCTTAGCGAAGTATACATGTCGGAGTTCGAAAGTTATGGACCAGAGCTGGAAGATGGCGACTATTCGCCGCACTCCATCCAAGCGATCTTCAAAGATGCGTTACGACCAGACGAAACAACCCCTGACCGTAAGACCACGAGGGAACTATTCACAGGAGTAGTGTACGGAGGGAAGACCAGCGATGACGGGTTCACGCCGTTAAACTCGCTTGACCTGAAAATTTTAAAGTCTAAAAATGCAGCGAGTTTGAGAGCAGAGGAAAACCTGCAGCTAGACCGCCTCCTATGTAAGTATGAAGAGGTGTTTGGTGAGATATCGGAGGCAACGCCATTTGCTCAACATCTTATTAATACAGGTGACCATGAGCCAATTACCTCTCCACCATACCGGTTGTCGGTGACAAGATGGTGACGATTTGAGTGGTGGAAGAATGCGAGTCGGCGTGGACTTCACCGGTTGTTATGGTGACGAAACGAGACGGTGGTGTGCGTATCTGTGCAGATTACCGGAAGCTGAACGATATCACTGAACCAGATAGATATCCATTGCCTAGAATGGATGACTTGCTACAAGCTGCAAAAAGTACGCGTTATATGACGACATTAGACCTGCAGCGTGGCTACCACCAAGTAAGGGGATTGCCAATGACATCGATAAAACTTGCATAATAACTCCATTAGGACTTTTTCGTTTTACTAGAATGTCTTTTGGATTGCGAAATGCGCCTGCGACGTTCCAGCAAATCATGGACCGGCTGAAGAATTCTATGCCTGAGGTGCAGGTATTGGCGTATTTGGACGACCTTATTATGTGTTCTGCCTCATTCTGCGACGTTCCAGCAACTCATGGACCGGCTGAAGAATTCTATGCCTGAGGTGCAAGTATTGGGGTATTTGGACGACCTTATTGTGCGTTCTGCCTCATTCCAAGAGCATTTAAACGATCTAAACACTATTTTTCAAATATTGAATAAATTTAAACTGCGATATATAGCACTAAATGTCGTTTCTGTTGTTCGGAAGTCAGAGGCATATTCTCACTCCTTTAGGTATTTGTGTGGATCCAGAGAAGATAAGCGCAATAGTCAAATGTCGGGAAGCAAGCAACGTCAAGGAATTGATATCCTTTATACAGACATGCTCATGGTACAGGAGATTCGTCAATCATTATGCGGAGGTTGCAAAGCCTTTGACTGATCTCACCAAAAAGAATAAAGCATGAACTTGGGAGGGTCCTCCTCGCAATGCCTTCCGCAAACTCAAGGAGATGCTAACTTCGCCGCCTATATTGAAACAGCCACACGATGGTCCGCTATTCATTATCAAGGCGGATGCCACTGCATACGCCCTCGGAGCAGTTCTACTCCAGGGGGAGGGGAATGAAGAGCATCCCATCGAATACAAAAGCCGTATATTAACAAGCGCAGAGCGGAATTATTCCACTACGGAGCGCAGGGCCCTTGCTATAGTCTGGGCTTGTGTCAAATACCGTGGGTATATTGAAGGTGCTGAGGTGGTACTGGCAACGGATCACCAACCGTTAAAGTGTCTCTTGGGTATGAAATCGCCATCTGGACGGTTGGCAAGATGGGCTTTGCAGATCCAGCAGTATAACTTTAAAATAGAATATACACCCGGAAGATCGAACGCCGTGGCGGATATGCTATCGCGACCACCCTGCGATGAAGGTGAAAAGTTTGAACCAGTAACCGTGATGACTTTCCACATAAGAACGCGTCTGATATGCGTAACGAAAAGCTTAAAGACTCCCACCTGAAAGACACCATAGCTTCACTGGAGGCTGGTGATGAGAACGTTAGCCGTTGGGTTGACCGCGGGTACACTCTTAATGACGGATGTTATATTGCTATGCCAATGACGATATAGAAAATGCGCAATATGTTGTGCCCGAACGGGAGCGTTCTCAAATCTTAAAGCTCCATCATGATGATTGCACTGCCGGACATTACGGAGCAGTGAGAACCATGGCAAGAATAGTTTCAAGATAATTCTGGCCAGGCATGCGAGCTGATATTATGAAGCATGTGAAATCATGCATTGAGTGCCAACGTTTTAAAGCAGCAAACATTAAACCGTATGGTATGTTACAAACAACGAGTAGCAAGCATCGATTTGAAATTCTTGCGGTAGATCTGTATGGTCCATTGCCACCAACCGAGGAAGGCTACCAGTGGATCCTGATTGCAGAGGATGTAGCTACACGCTGTGTCGAAATTTTCCCATTGGTGAAAGCTATTGCTGGTAATTCTAGTAAAATCCTGATAGAAGAAGTATTTCTCCGCTATGGTACACCGCGTAGCTTGAAGACATACCATGGAGTGCAGTTCGTATCTGCCATAATGCAGCAAGTGACACATTACTTCGGGATTCAGCAACGCCCTACCAGCTTATATCACCCCGAGGCTAACCCAGCTGAACGTAAAAACAGTGATTTAAAGGCACAATTGGCAATACATGGGTTGATAATCTGCCAGCGGTTCGTTTTGCCATGAACACTGCGAAGTGCCGAAACACCGGATATAGTGCTGCCTTTCTAACATTTGGAAGGGAACTCCGCTCTATGGATGATATAGAACATGCCGTCCGACCCATATGTACACAAGATAACTTCATTCCACAAATCTCGCCGTACTTAGAAAGCTTGACGAAGGTTTTCAAAAATGCGCGCGAAACCGAGCAAAAGGTTCAAGACCAAAATAAAGCTCGACAAAATCAGCACAGACGACCACAACCAGATTTTAATGTTGGTACCGAGGTTATGGTAACAACACATGTACTTAGCCAAGCTGCAAAAGGGTAGACTTCGAAATTTGTTCCAAAAAGGGATGGCCCATGTCATCACTAAGAAAGTCGGTTCAACAACGTTTGAGGTAGCGTCGCGAGATAATCCCAACCTGCCATTGGGAACCTATCACGTGTCAGCGCTGACAGAAGGGTACCAATGATGACGCAGCCGCAGCCCCAATTTATCCTCTGAGGAGGCGAGGACGACCCAAGAAGCTCTAATGGTTGGCGTGTTACCGGGGCGGTGGCCACACGCCAAAGGGGGATACTGTAGAAGCCCTAGTATTTAATTAGTATAGCAACATCTATATTTGTGATTTTACTTATAGTGCCATCTGAATCCTATTTTGTTATATCATTTTGTAATTGTGAAACGTCATGTTAATGTCAACCGATTGTTCTAGATGTTCAAGAGCACGCCCGAGTGCTATAAAAGCGCATGTTTAAGATTTTTAAGAAGTTTCCGTCATTAAACCAATTTTTGGTGGTAGAGGCAACATCTCGGTAAGTGCAGTATTTGGACAGCTATGCTGGCCGGTACCACTATTTTCTGAGTCACCACCATATCTCACCGTAGTTTGGACAACATAATTGGCCGGCTGAATTGGATATGGCTGGTGCTCAGCAATGCTGTTCCTTAGTGTAGTTTGGACAAGATAATTGGCCGGCTGCACAGGAATTCAGCGATTCCTTACCGATGTTGCCGCTCTCACCAAGGATATGGGATTGTTGTCGTATTAGGATTAAAAACAAACAAGACAAACAAATATTTTATCAATTAAATGCGGAATCTTGAGTTAACTAGACGTAAACCATAATTTGACCCTAAACCACAAAAAAAGGGGTTTAATCTACAATATAAACCTACAAAGTTGATTTAAATATTGTGAATTATCACATAAAAACCCTAAATCTAACAAAAATCCTGTGCTTTTCAAAAAGCAAACCAAATGTTGTGAGTGGGGATCGGTTTCCAAAAATTCCAAAACCTCTTTCCGTAAATCGAAGTCTTTGCAAGCTTTTACCGCGACTATGCCATCGAACTTCTGTGTGAAGAAGTAAATCTCCATACTCCGCATGAACTTATTTCAAAACAGCTACGAATTTTCGATCGCTTAGTGCGTTATGGCCTCCCCTTATATTGTTTATAATTTTAATTGCGACGTCCATCGCACTTACAAGGTTTAAAGCATCGTATATATTTTTCCCATTAACATTGACATGCATACCAACCAAAGCGAGTATTTCATCCTTCGCTGACATATTTTCGTCAACAGTTCTTACACATATAATAAGTTGGCATGTGCCGTTTATATCTGTGCTGTCGTCTAAACATAAGGAAAAGTATTTGGAATTTTCTATTCGTTTTTTTTTTTTGTATTTGAATGAAAATAGTTGCTAATTTCTTCTGTATGACGAGCTATCGTTCGCCTGGAGAGCGGAATTTCATCCATATTTTTCGAAAATTCGACACCCTCTTTTCCGAAACATTGCAAAACTTCTTTACTCAGGTCTTTAAAAAAAATTCCGTCCTGTAAAGGACGACTTTACATTGCCAATGCCAAAGCAACAACTTACGAAGCTTTTTTGCATTTCGAGGATAGGGAATTTTCTTATTCTAAGGAATCAATAATCATTTGCTCGTAATGTCGTTTCTTCAGCGATAAAATCAAATTTTCTCTTTCCCTCCCCTTAAAACTTTTATAAGCAATATGATATGCCCCATAATTACGGTGAACATCCGTCCTTTATTTTAAAGGACAGTCCTTTATTTTAGCACCCTGTCTTTTATAATTTTTTTCAAAATAAAGGACGCTTTTTATCATTTATTTCTTAAACAGTCCTTTAAATCGGCTCTGCATCGTTCAAAGGTAAACTTTTAAACGCAGAATATGAAAAATGAAAATGTCCCTTATAAAATATAATGAAAACCTTCCCCAGTTTGTTTCGCGTCCCACTTAAGGGTTTCTATTTAATCGGTTATCTTTGTACAATCTATAAAGCACAGGGAAAGTTGTGCTCAGGATCGTGTTGCACGCTGAGTTTCCAGTTTCACTGAAAGAGAACAATAAACCCCCTGCTGCACAGTGGTTCAAAACTGGCATTTAGTGTTCATAATTCATTGCAGCCTTCATTTTTCACTTCATTTGATTAATATTTATTTTTTTTATGAAAGCTTACAATATTTGCAAGAGACCAGTTGAGCCTGATTTCTGAATTTTTATTTGATCATATTAAATTTTTTTGTGCAAACTGCAGAAAAAGTAGCAATTTTGAAGAAAATGTATTCTCCTGTTCCAGTTAATAAATGTTTTATAACAAAAACTAGTTGAAAACAAAAAAAATACACAAACAAAAATTTTGAAATGTTATAAAAAAATGTTCACCAAAATAAATCTTTTTTTGCTTTTTAGTAAAAATTGGTTGAAAAATGAAGACTCCAGACATTAAATTACAATTTTAAACCACTGTGTGCTGGCTTCGTCGAAGTCCTTGAAAAGGATTTGGCTTCATTTTTCGCTAGAGCATTGGAAACTGGACAATTAAATAATATAATTAACTGGTAAATACTTGATTTAAATTACGATATGGGTAAGGTACTTTTATCATACAAGTTGTATGTACGTATTCCCAAATCATTTGGAAAAAAAATGTCCTTTATTTTACGTTGGTTAATATGGTCACCGACCCATAATGCCTTTTTAAAAAATAAGGACTAGCATGTACCAATATACGCTGGCACAGCAAACTTTGTGGGTTGCCGAAAAAAATTTTGGAAAACAAATACTTGTGCTCTAATTCGTTGTCAAACATTTTTAGCGAAGTAAACAAGCGCAAGTACAACCTCACCGCGTGAATGTTCGTCACCAACTGAATTCTCTCGCAGTGTCGGTGTGCTCGTGTACGTGTGTAGCAAAAACAGCTGATCCTCACGTGTGAAGTGAAACGTCCATCGCTGATGTAAAGCGCAAACAGTGAACGACGTAGCGTAGACGTAGGTTGACGCAGAGACGATCTAGCTTATGGGATTCGCGTGTTAACGAAAACTCACCACCGCATGGTGGGGATGTTGCCGTTGCTTCTCTCTCTCTCTATCAACAGTAAATTTTATATGCTGCTACGTACGTCAACCTACGTTTACGCTACGTCGTTGACTAACTGAGCTTGTAGAGTCGTTTATGCTGCCACAAGGAGCAACTAAAAGGGCAAACAGTCAACGACGTAGCGTAAATGTACGATGACGTACGTAGCAGCATATGAAATTTACTGTAGATAAAGAGAGAGAGTGAGGCAACGGCAATGACACCGCCATGCGGTGGTGAGTCTTCGTTAAAACGAGAATCCCTTAAGGTAGGTCGTGTCTGCGTCAACCTACGTCTACGCTACGTCGTTGACTGCTTGCGCTTCAACATTGCTGTCAGCACTTACATTTGTATATACACATTTATGTGCAAGCAAATGTATGTATATAATTTCGCACAAAAACCCTGCTGCTATATTTTTTTGTACGTAAGTGAGCGCAATATTAAAGGCAGCAACTATTATCCATCTATATATGTATATCGCATACAAACCGAATTTTTCATACTCCATGTCTCTGGAAATGTTAATGGTAGAGTTCTGGAACTTGGTATGGAGGNGTAAAACCCGAGTCATTCCGGTACGTAGAACTGGCTGTCGTGGGAATGTTTCACATCTTTCCGCTCGCTGCGCCTGTGGGCAATTTATTGAAATATGTCCCGCTTTTAAACAATTATAGCATTTTATCTATTTAGGTATTTGACGTTTACCTACTTTAGCATTTGTTGATATTCCGCGTTCTTCAACATATTTCGATTGGCTTTATACGTAGCCATATTTTCGACGATTTTCGGTTTATAGTTAAGCGGTTCGTATTTTACTTCATTATACACCGAATAGTTTTGAATATCGCGTAACAACTTATTACAGGTTTCGTATTCATTCGAGATCTTTTTACGCAGATCTGAATCGTTAATGCCATTTACAATGTAACGCACGATACTGGACTCAGAAACCCACATTTTTTCTAATCGAAACCATTTTAAAATAATATTCTTGTGGGCTTTCGTTACGCTGCCGGCGTGTTCGGTTAATTTTAATATGTATATCAGCGACGTTCTCAGTCGTTCAGAAATTAGCACAGAATTTCGCGACGAATTCTGACCACGATTCAAATATGCACTGGCCGTCGATCCAGTATTTAGCATAACCTTTTAGTTTTTGTTGCATGGCAAATAAGAGTACTTGATCACCCCATTGGTACGCGGCACGTAACGTTTCAATTCTCTTTACAAATTGATTCGCATTTAGTGATGTGTCAGATGACGGGCAAATTCGGATAAAAGAGTAACCACTTCACTCGCGTTGCTAAACGGATTTTGTAAATAGGCATTTGCAAACGGATAGTTCGGATAATATGAAGCGTACATACTATTCGGTTGAACATCGTTTCGCATATTTTGTTCGTTATAAAATCGTGTAAATATTCATAAAACTATTTCCACCATTCGCTTGCGCTTGTGCCTCTGCAAAATTTACGTGTGGAGTCTTAATTATATTTTGAACATTTTCACTTCGATTCCTTTGCACTTACAAATTGTTCGTTCATATTCGCGTTTGCGTTTTTATTTGCTTCTAGTCGTTCGATTAGTGTTTTTGTTACCTTACGTAGCAATGCCATTTTCGCGACATATGGCTGCGCAGTTCGGCAACTTTCATGCTACGAAAATTCATGTTTGTTGTTCAACTGGAATACGAAGTCACAATTCGGAAAATTTCAAACACAACGTTCGTATCGAGTGTAGATATGCTTGTATCGCCGAATGTTTCGATTTCGTTGATATCCACGCATTTCCACGAATCCGCAAATTTCAAATAAACGTTCGTTTCGTTTTCGTGTTGTGGCACTTTCAACGCGCTGCTCCCACGAATGTTATCGCATACACAAACATACATGTATGTACATATATTTTGTACTTTTGCGAGTCGCAATTTCACAATTTTGCGAACCATTTAAATATACACATAACGAGCGTCAGAATTTTGTAATTCGCACTTCAATTGGTGCAAACACAGTCATCCATTCAACCTCCATATCCACTGTTTTCATTTATTCACGGCGAGGCCCACTTACGCGCACTTCTGATAATGCCAGGGAACGTCACGATACCGATCTCTTTTCCCTTTAAATAAAATATGAATTGTCTGTTTACTCTAGTACTTTTGAATGTATATAATATTATTTATTAAAATGACTTTATAATTAATCGGAATATATTCAATGACAATCACGACTCGCAGACGATGTTGACTCGACGGGATTACACGAACGACTCTCTATTATCTCGCTCGTCTCTTGCGTTGCCTCATAACCAGGGGTGCATATTCTCAAACAAAAGTAAAGAATGAAAAGTTTTATATTTATGAAGACTTAATCAAATGATTTTATTTAAATATTCTTCTAAATATGCATATATTTCGGCGTAGATGCAGGCAGCATTGCTGCACAACAAACATGAAATTCCGTCGCTTCCGCTAGCATATGCCACTCATATGAAGGAGTCCTACACTGTAATGGAACCAATACTTAGAAACATTGGGTATGGGACACATAAATAGCAATTGGGCAGTGATTTAAAGGTTTTATCAATTTTAATGGGAATTCAAGGAGGATATACTAAGTACCCCGTTTTTGAGAGTGGGGTAGTCGAGCGGTGAATAAATACGAAAGAAACAAGTGACCTTGACGAAAAATGTTTCAAATCAGGGGAAAAATGTACTCATGATACAACTGATACCACCGGAAAAATTGTATTGCCACCGCTCCATCTCAAACTTGGTTCCATGAAACAATTTGTCAAACAACTCAATACTGACAGCGACGCTTTTCAATACCTTTGAGGAATATTTCCTAGGCTAAGCGAAGAAAAATAGAAAAAGGTATTTATCATATTCTATCAAACAAGGATACTATATTATATAGTAAATCTTCAACCATAGGGATATTTGTTGGCCTACAAATTCGCAAGGTAATGAAAGACGAACAATTTGCATCTAAATTAAGTCCGGTTGAAAAAGGAGCATGGGACAGCTTCATTTGCCTAACCAAAAATTTCCTTGGCAATAAAAGAAGTGCAAATTACGAAAACGTCGTTGACGAGTTTCTTAATGCATATTTTGTAATGGGATGTAATATGTTAATCTAAATTAATTTTCTACATCCACATTTAAGTTATTTTCCTGAGAACTTGGGTCAGTTAAGTGACGAACAAGGGGACAGGATGCATCAGGAAATGGTTGCGGTATACCGCAAAATATTTGAGGGTAAAAATAAATTAAGCATGCTAGCGGACTATTACTGGTCTCTGAGGAACATGCGACGATGTATACAAAAAATAGCGACATACATTTTTTTTTGCTCTTATTAAAAATTCATTAAAACTACCAACTTTCAATGTTGATTTTTAAAGCCAATGTAAAACGTATATATTAGAGACGTATCATATTCCAATCTAATTTAAATGTAGTTTCATAGTTTGCTTGCAGTTATTGACGGTTTCATATCGAAAAACCTTTCAAAATAAATCCAAAAATATCTGTAAAAATCATTATTTTTTGAATAATTAAGGTAATTACGCCATCTCTTTATTCCGAAATCCAGTAAGCTACACACCTTTATGACCGCATTTTTATTATCTTTCCAATGACACATCAAAATTAAAAATTGGTTCAGAAATGTTGAAATTTTAAGCAAAAAGAAAATGTAACCTGTTTATTGACCATTGGTCAAGATTTTTAGGGTATATTTGAAATTTCAACTATGCACTTTTTCATTACTTGACCAGGCCCACAACATGTGCTATAGGCATTTCAAGTGTTTTGACCTTTTTCCAGATACCATGTAAAAAATAAGAGCCGGATTCGGATATCCGATCGGCTGCCCTATGTAAATTTTACAATATTACATATACAGATTATCTGCTTTTTTGAGCTGAACTATCCAATACGCAGTTAATTGTACAAGATTTCTCCCCTGAAATCCTAGTTATAAAATAATCCTATATTAAAAATAACTTTTCCGTCTGCATCCTTGATTTATAGATTATTTCGGTAAATAGAGGACAAACGTCAAAGACAACAGATAAAAAAAATTAACTCCGATAAGGAAAAACGCGTGGTTGATGTATTTTCATTAGGGATGTGCCATGATCTATTAATCAAACAAGCTGATTAATCGAAAGCCGATTAATTAATTAATCAAAGAATAATTATTTTTGATTAATCAAAACGATTAATTTTCCGATTAATTACATATTGATTAATCAGAATCTAATTAATTTGATTAATTAGCAAACTGATGGATCATAACCTGATTAACCAGAAATCTGAGTAATTGCTGTTATATTCTGTTTTACATACGTACATACATACATAAATAATGTATACAAAAATAGAAAATAATTTATAAATACATATGTCCATATGTACGTACCCTGCAGTACGGGGGAGCGACTACAGGACCGATGAATCGGTAGCTATTTGATAAATACCGTCAATTACCGACCGACTACTTGCAGTGTATTTCATCCAAGAATGATAGAATACAAAGATTGCGCCGATAGGGGTGCAAACNTATTTCGTACCGGCTTAACAACCAAATACTTTGAGAATGCGTCGGATATTGATAAAATATAGCAATTACCTCGGCTGCTTTTTATGAAAGGTCCCAGATGATCCAAATGGTATGGGTTCAGGTTCGCTATAATGTAGACTACCCTCTGACATACCGTGGCGTGATTTATTATAGCAACAATTTGGGCATGCTGCTGAGTAATCTTTAATGTACTTGCGAATTTTCGGAAACAAAAAATGTGATCTTATTCGTTGAATTGTTTTGTCGGCAGCAAAGTGTTCCACAAAACGTAAACCTTCTTCGGTGCGACAATATAATCGATGATCTTTTAATTCGCAAACTTTCTGGATATGGGTTTCTTGATCGGATATTTTCTCTTTCTTCCGAACACTTACCAGCGATGTTAACATTGGATCTTGCAGGTGCATAGTTAACAGCCAGTCGTCGGACGTAGCAGTAACTTTCATGGCCAGTCCGGCCGTTTTGACGTCATTCGATCTGGTGCGCGGCTGAAACGTCGACATGAGCCATACGGGTTCCTCGACGTTGAACGGTGTCGAAGTCGTACTCTAAGAATTTCATCCACCATCGGGAAATTCGGGATTTTAACTCTTTACTTGCTTTGACTTTTGCTATGGCGGAGCAATCCGTCACCAACTTAAACTTTTTCCCCAAAACATACATTCGAAATCGCTCGAGAGACTCAACTACGGCGATNTGGCGGAGCAATCCGTCACCAACTTAAACTTTTTCCCCAAAACATACATTCGAAATCGTTCGAGAGACTCAACTACGGCGATCACCTCGAGCTCATAAGCGTGGTATTTACTTTCTACCGGAGTACAATGTCTACTAAAATAAAATACAGGTTTCCATGCTTTGTTGTCGTTGGACTGAAGTAACGACCGGTCAGGCCGACACTACATGCGTCGGTGTGTCTCATGCTCGGCCATCCTATCCTACAACGCGAGAACAGGAGCGTTGCTTAGGCGTTCGATCAAATCTTCAAATGAACATTGTTGATCTTGACCCCATTTGAAAGGTTCATTTCTTTTTGCGAGGAGTTTAGTAATGGGATTTGAAATCAGGGCGTATTCGGGCACAAATTTTCGAAAAAAACCCGGTTAACCCAAAAAACGTATAGTTTCGGTAATATTATTCGGTACATTAAAGTTTTTAATCGCAGTTATTTTGTTTTCACCCGGCTTAATACTGTTTTTATTTGATACGTGGCCTAGATAATTTTAGTCCACTTTCTCGTAAAAGTTTTAAAAGCTTTGTTAAACGCGATAGGCCTTCGTTCACCGTTTTCCTTGGAATTATAACATCGTCCAAATATACTAGTATTTCACCAGGATTCATTCTCGCGGCTATTTTACAAGACCGAATGGCATCCGGTTGTACTCGTAATGGCCCTCCGTTGTTACAAAGGCAGTGAATTTCTTCGATGATTCTTCCACTTCTATTTGGTGGTATCCCATCCTTAAGTCTAAAGTTGTAAAATATTTGTTACCGGATAATTGTGCAAAATCTTCGTCGATAATTGGCATAGGATATGGGTTTTTCTCTGTAATTTTGTTTAGACACCTATAGTCTACGCATAATCTAGATTCACCAATACCACCGGAGATGCGTAAGGTGAACCAGTCTCGAATAATTTCATTTAAAAATAATTCAGACACGATATCGACACACTATTTTACGTTCAGCAAATGGCACTCTATATGGTTTCATACATATCGGTTTATCGTCGGTTAGTTTAATATTCATTTTCGATACTGTGCATTTACCTAATTCCGATACAGTTTCAGCAAAGACATCTCGGTTTGCTTGTATTATAGATTTTAATTTGAATCGTTCATCCAATGAAATATTCGATATTGTTTTTAATTTTTCAACCGTACACTTATCATTTTCGATCACCAGTCGTTTGCCATTTTGACAGAATACGTCTCTGCCAAGCAACACATCTTCATCGATGTGGTCGTTATCAACCACCAATAATTTTGCTTGATGCCGATCGTTATCTTCTTCTTCTTCTTATTTGGCGCTGTAACCGCCTAAGCGATTTTGGCCGAGTCCAAAACAGCACGCCAGTCATTTCTCTTCTGTGCTAACTGACGCCAATTGAAAATGCCAAGTGAAGCCAAGTCCTTCTCCACCTGGTCTTTCCAACGCAGAGGAGGCCTTCCTCTTCCTCTGTTCCCAGCATCGCGGCCCGCGTTGAATATTTTCAGAGCAGGAGCGTTTCTGTCCATCCGAACGACATGGCCAAGCCAGCGGAGCCGCTGAATTTTAATTCGCTGCACTATGTCTATATCGTTGTAAAGCTCATACAGCTCATCGTTAAATCGTCTGCGATATTCGCCATCACCAACGCGTAAAGGTCCGTAAATCTTTCGCAGAATCTTTCTCTCGAAAACTCCAAGAGCCGCCTCATCAGATGCTTTCATTGTCCATGCTTCCGCGCCATACACCAGCACAGGCATGATGAGTGACTTATAGAGTGTGATCTTTGTACGACGAGAGAGGACTTTACTTCTCAATTGCCTACTCAGCCCAAAGTAGCACTTGTTGGCAAGAGTGATTCTCCGTTGGATTTCAAGGCTGACATTATTATTGGTGTTAATGCTGGTTCCCAAATAAACGAAGACGTCTACTTTTTCAAACTTGTAACTGTCAACAGTGACGTGGGTGCCAAGACGCGTATGCTCTGACTGTTTGTGTGATGACAGGAGATACTTCGTTTTGTCCTCGTTCACCACCAGACCCATTCGCTTTGCTTCTCTATCCAATCCCGAGAAGGCAGAACAGACGTAGCCCTTGTTTTTACCGATAATATCGATGTCGTCGGCATACGCCAGCAATTGTACGCTCTTATAAAGTATTGTGCCTGAGCGGTTCAGTTCTGCGGCTCTTATTATCTTCTCCAACATAAGATTAAAGAAATCACACGAAAGGGAGTCCCCTTGTCTGAAACCTCGTTTGGTATCAAACGGCTCGGAGAGGTCCTTCCCTATTCTGACGGAGCTGGTGGTATTGCTCAACGTCATTTTACACAGCCGTATTAGTTTCGCGGGGATACCAAATTCAGACATCGCGGCATAAAGGCAACTTCTCTTCGTGCTGTCGAAAGCGGCTTTGAAATCGACAAATAGATGGTGTGTGTCGATCCTATTCTCGCGGGTCTTTTCCAAGATTTGGCGTATTGTGAATACCTGATCTATGGTGGATTTTCCAGGCCTAAAGCCACACTGATAAGGTCCAATCAGCTCGTTGACGGTGGGCTTCAGTCTTTCGCACAATACGCTCGATAAGACCTTGTAACCTATGCTTAGAAGGCTAATTCCGCGGTAGTTGGCGCGTATGGCGGGGTCGCCTTTCTTGTGGATTGGGCAGAGCACACTTAAATTCCAGTCGTCGGGCATGCGTTCATCTGACCATATTCTGCATACGAGCTGATGCATGCACCTCATCAGCTCCTCGCCGCCGTACTTGAATAGCTCGGCTGGCAGGCCGTCAGCTCCAGCAGCTTTGTTGTTTTTCAGCCGCGTAATCGCTATTCGTACCTCGTCATAGTCAGGCGGTGGGACAGCTACTCCATCATCATCGACTGGGGACTCGGGTTCGTCTTCCTCACTACTTTCAGCGCTGCTACCATTCAGTAGGTTATAAAAGTGTTCCCTCCACAATTTAAGTATATTCTGGACATCGGTCACTAGGTCGCCATTGTTGTTCTTACAGGAGTTCGCCCCGGTCTTGAAACCTTCCGTAAGTCGCCTAACCCTCTGGTAGAATTTTCGGGCGTTCTTCCTGTCGGCCAGCATCTCAAGCTCTTCGCACTCACGTATTTCGGCCTCTCTCTTCTTATTGCGGCAAATACGTCTCGCTTCCTTCTTCAGTTCCCTATAACGGTCCCACATGGCTCGCGTTGCGCCCGATCGCAGCGTGGCCCTGTAGGCGGCATCTTTTTTCTCTGCGGCTTCTTGACATTCCTCATCGTACCAGTTGTTCTTTCGGGCTCGCTGAAATCCAACTACTTCTTCGGCGGCGGTACTTAATGATCGGGAAATGTGGTTCCACTGCTCGCGTACGTCGGATTGTTGAAGAGTGCTCTCAGAGAGCAGGTGTGTGAGTCGAGTGGCGAATAAATTGGCCGTCTGTTGTGATTGCAGCTTTTCGACGTTAAGCTTTCCTTGCATTGTTGGGCGCACATTTTTTGCTGCACAGAGGCGGGTGCGTATCTTGGCTACAACAAGATAGTGGTCCGAGTCGATGTTTGGCCCTCGGAGTGTACGTACGTCCAAAACGCTTGAAGCATGCCTTCCGTCTATCACAACATGATCGATTTGGTTTCTCGTTTTTCGATCTGGAGACAGCCATGTAGCTTGGTGGATGTTCTTATGCTGGAACCTAGTACTACATATTACCAAGTAAGCCGATCGTTATCACCCAGCAAAAAATCGGTAATCGCTTTTAGTGGTAACGTGTTCTAGAAGGCATAGCGTTATAATGCCTTCGAATTTTTTCGCTTCTTTTAGGCATTGCCAGTAATGCAAAGTAGAATGTGCTACAATATTTTATTTATCTCGCTTCTTCGTTTCATTTCGGGGAATGCAAAGTAGAATGTCCTATAATATTTATTTTTTAATTCGTTTCTTTGCTTAATTTCCGGGAATGCAAAGTAGAATGTCCTACAATATTTTATTTGTTTCGCTTCTTTGCGTCATTTCAGGTAATGCAAAGTAGAATGTCCTACAATATTTTATTCGTTTCGCTTCTTTGCTTCATTTCGGGGAATGCAAAGTTGAATGTCCTACAATATTTTATTTGTTTCGCTTCTTTGCTTCATTTCGGGGAATGCAAAGTAGAATGCTGCATCGTAGTCAGCTGAAAAATGGAATGAATATCCAAAAATTCTTTTTCTACCGTTACTTTCTGTGGAAATTTGTCTCGCATAAAAATCATGTTTTGCTTTGTTCAATTTGCAGCGAAGTTGAAGTCAGTCAAAGAAGTGACGTACAAGAGTGAGGAAGTACAATTTTAAGCTTAATTAAATATGCATGTATGTACTTACCGATTTTAAAGAAAATCTTAATACCTAAATACATACACATGTACGCTGATTTATAAAAATTTTAATTAATGTTAACCTTTTAAGACATTTTCTGATTTCAATTTAATATAAATAAGTATGTACTTATCTAGGCATTCTACATTAGTTTCTCTGTAAGGCATTCTTTGTTCGCTTCTCTGGATTCTGTTTATCCATGCGTTCTCCCTTCGTTTGAAGGTAATGCTGCGGGTAAGGGCTTACCTCCAATGACATGCCCATGTTAAAATAAGGCCTTCTTGAAGCGAAATGGTAAGCGATTCCCATCGCCTACCTCGTTTCCACTTTCGTTTCTGCGGTAATCTTGTTTTTTGCTGGGCAATTTCGAGGGAAACTAAAATTTTCGCGGTGCATTCGTATGTGCCACCTGCAAATCCTTGCAACACTCGCGTACAATTTACAGTTTTACCAATTTTCTTCCTTCCTACTGAACGACGGATTAGTAAACAAACACTACCAGAGTCTATTATGGCTTTTGTTTCGTGTCCGTTGACTTTAATTTATTTTGTTAAATTAGCTTTATTGATTTCATCGTCATTAATTTTATTTACTTTATGGCTGTTTTCACCATCTCTGGTTAACACTAATCTTCAGTAAAACATCGTTACCGACGTTATCGACCCAATGTTATATGTATGGAGTCAATAACGTCGGTAACGATGTTTAACTGGAGATTAGTGTTGGTGAAAACGGCCCTTAGTATTTGAATTCATTTTATCTTTTGGTTGTTTACAATTTGCTGCTTTATGGCCTGTACGGTTACACGTTTCACATGTTGTTGTTGTTGTTGTTGTTGTAGCGGCTACGACAACCCCGCCCAGGACGGTTGGTATCTCAGTCGTTGTCGTCAAGCTCCACTAACGGCAACCCTAGGAAGCGTGCAGCTCCTGTGGGGTTTGTCCACAGGGACAAGGCCGTTAGGGTTGTCGGGTTTTCCGGGCATGCGAAGAGATTTTTCGAGTCATGTGGGGTCTCTCCGCATGCCGGACATCATTCGGCACATCCTCATTCAACCTACTCAGGTAGGAGTTCAACCTGCTGCAGTAGCCGGAGCGAAGTTGTGCAAGTGTTGTGCGTGTCTCCCGAGGCAGATGGAGCTCCATCGCGTCAATGTCCGGTGTTTGTGTGCCTAGAACGGCATTCACAGGTCTTGAGTCTACATAACTCGAGACTGAGTCCCTGTGAATGCCGTTCAGGGCCTGTCGGTAAGCTGTCGGGTCGAGAGGTTGCTTAATGAACCTCTGGACTTCGCCCGTCAGTTCATATAGATGCCTCCTGACGTGCCTAGGCGAGGGCTCCTCTGCAAGCAATACGTAGATATAGGTCCTTTTTTGTTTTCCACTTGCAATAATTTTAAATATTTATTATGTTCGAAAAGCAACCGTGGACGCCAGCTGGCAGTGAAGCTTGCAAATTATTGTTCGTGCTAAACTTCGTAAGTTTCTCTCTTTGGGAGTGTAAGATACCTTATGATCTGAATTGTATTGCTTGCCAATTCTTGCTGACTAATCCAAACGAGCGCAACTATTATGAGAAATGCCTTAAATAAGGTATCACTTTTTTAAAAGAATATGAGACTACACTAAATTACACTGTACAGTACTAAAAGACATAGAACTTACTTGCAGAAGCGTTTTCTCAAGCTGCTTTCGTAACGCCAGTTTTGCGGCTGCTTGCCTCTGTGCCGGTGTCAATACTTCATCACGAGACGTGCTACGATCACACTTAAATTATAATTCAAAATTTCGTTAGTAGTTTTCGCAACTTGAAAAAGTTGTTCAAATATATTGAGGAGTCCACATAATTTACCTTTAAATCGTGGTGTTGCTGCTGTTGATTTTGTTGCAGGTTTGATGTAGCAGGTGTGATAGAAACGGAGTTATTTATCATCCCAGATATCTTTGAATTGTCATTAATATTGCTCTGTGGTAGATTAATAAAAAAAATTATTTTAAAACATATTCCAAATTAAAGTATGTTTACATATAGTACGGATGTGTTTTGCTTCTGCTCTTGCTATTTAGTTTGTTAGTATTTTGTTCATGACTCTTACGGAAAGTGTAGCAAATCATTTGCGTGAAATGATACCTTAATTGTGCCGTGCGGTGGTTTTTGTCAAAAACAATTTCACCGTATTTGCTGTACGGTGTAGCCTGAATACGATGTCAGGCTATTTAACCAGAATAAAAGCATATCTGTTATCTTTGCCCAGAGTGTTTGCTCATGCCTGCAAAATTAATTACGTCTTTGATTCTTTTATGACCGCGCATAAAAATGGCTTAGACTCTATCGTAACCACAATAATGGGCCGATTTGATGAAATTCATAAAGAAATTGCTTTACTAAATTTAAAAAACAGTGAACACAACAAATATGTCTCATCATGTTTAAACCCTTTGTGTTTAGAATTCAGTGCCCTAAAAGATGTTGGCCAAGGTACATAAACTGTTAAATTGAACAACAACAAGAATAAGTCAAACGGTTTTTCTGACCTACGGAGAGCGAAGTCACCAACTTCGGCTATTGAAAATGTCTCACACTCTCAAAATGCTGTCAATACTGCGTGTGACGCTAAAACGCCTGTTCTGTCATTTTCTGAATCTTCGGGTTTTGGGAGTACCGCGATTGTTAACAATGCAACCTCACTTACTCCTCCTGAGGTGAACAATAATGTTACTTCCGATGCTTTGCCGTTGGCTTCTCAACAAATGCGGACTGCATTATCAGCTGATGAGTTCTGCGTTTGCAAAGAATGCGTCTTCATCTACTCCTGCTGACGTGAATGATGACACTTCTGTCGCTTTGTCATCTGTTTCTAAAAAATGCCGACAGCGTTAAACTGCAGACTATTTTCAAAATCTTCACTTGCAAAGTGATGCATGCAAATATAGAAAGTTTTAAATTGGAAATCCTTGCTTTGCCGGCAGAACTGGATCCACTTTTTCCTAAGTTCTGGATCTGAAGGAAAAGTAAACAAACTGCACTCTGCCGCCGTTTTTCCACATTTCGCAACTGCGCACTTCATTTTACAACGTTTTTATTTTATAACTTTAACAAAAATATCACAAATCAATACGTTTTCCTCGCAAACCAATACGTTTCCCTCGCAAACCAATACGTTTCCCTCGCAAACCAATACGCTTCCCACCAAAAATTTTATATTATGACGTCAACACTCGAACAGCTGATTTGTAAACAAGAGTAACGGACCTGCGCAAAGCGCAATCTCTTTATTCTATCATTCTTGTATTTCATCCATTACTTTTACAAGGCGATGTCCTAGGCGGTAGTCACCATCGGCTCTCTCTGCACTACCGTGATTATGGGCGCCCTCTGTCGTAGTTTTTCGCTATTCTGCTTACGACTGGTTCGACTCTGCACTACCATGTGCACGTGTACCACGCATGTGTACCACGGGTTAATAGAGTAGCTACTTACCTAGGAGTTGGTGCAGTAGCGGTTCAAAAGTAGCGATTGACTCCAGCAGTACTGGAGGGTAATTACTCAGGATCTGATTAATCAGAATCTGATTAATCTAATTATTTGATTGATCAGGATTATGATTAATTAAAAAATTGATTAACCGATAAATCGCACATACCTAATTTTCATTAAAAAATAAGAAAAAATTGTAATACTACGCATGCTTACATATCGTCCGCTTCACGTATCGTCCCGTTGTTGCAATATTTTGTGACCCAAGTTTCAAAACACGTTTTTTCTGACATCAATAAAGCTAAAAACTGGATAAAGCTTAAATTGAAGAGGGAGATCATTAGGATATTTGGCAATGCTTTGACGAAATCGCCAATGGTTGTGATGCCGATTCCAGTTTTGTAGTGATGTGGGTAGACAAGGCAGCGACCGTACAAGAAAACCGCAGCGATTTAGAAATGTAGAAATATTTGCAGCTACCCAGTGCACGGATTTCGAAAAAAATAATAGTGGTAGATTTTGCATACAAAAATTAGGAGAAGTCGGTAGATTTTTTTTACGAAACGATACATATTAGATAGTTTTTACTCATATAGGATAAATGAAGGCGAATTCAGGCAAGATGGGGTTACCAGAGCAGCTGGATTTTTGCCTCGGTGATTCTTAATGTCAAAAAGGTGTATTTGTTGTAATTCTTAGTGCCATTATGCATACAATTTGTTAGTGGTATTTTTGTTTTTGAACTTCTGCTGTCACCTTATGTGAATTCGCCTTGGAATAAATTGTAATTTTTTATAAAACAACAAAAAATATATTTCACGCGAATAAAACATTTAACAAAAAACGTATATGTACATAAAACTGAATAAAAAAAATACCAGCTTGTTTATCTCAAATGCATTTTAAATTGAAAAAGCGAAATCGCTACCAAATGCCGTAATCTCATAAGGAAATTTCCATCCGAATTTGATTCGATCACGGATGCCTTGATTCTGGCTCTGTATTACATAAAAACAAACAATTACTCTTCACTTAAAAATTGCTTGATTAAAATTAGTTTTGAAATGCTTGAAGTTTGCAGACCATTCGTTTGGCAGTCTTTTACAAGAAACGTATTGCAAACGGAAAATATTTCCATAAACAGCTGATAGAGATGCGATTTCACTTTTAAATTGGTTATGGTCAGAGTTAACTACCCATATTTATTTTAGGTGTGTTCGAAGACAAAATATGTATACACTGCGTTCATTAAAATCTCTTTGCTTTCTTTCCGAAAAATATTGGTAGATTTTTAGATTTTGTTGGTAAAAATGGTAGAAAATAAAATACAGCTAAAAAGTTGGTAGATCTACCAATAAAGTGGTAAAGACCGTGCACTGCAGCTACCCCTTTACCCAGACAAAATGAACGTTTAATTTGGTGGAAGCATATCGCAAAGAACTTCGAAATTTTGTTTACACTGATAACAGAAACATGGATAACAAACATACGGATAACAGAAAAACGGCCGGATTCCGGATATCTACCGGATACCCGGTCCATCCCTAGTTATTTGCAAACCCGTGTAATCAACAGAAATGTATTTCTGTTCGGGAAGTAGAGACATTCACATCAGTAGAGGGAGGTATAGACATCACTAAAGACTCATTTAAGAAGCAATATCAGTTCGGTTCGCTATGCAAGAAACTTGTAAAAGCGTGAACAAGTTGTTACCAAGTCGTGTTCGTTTTGGACAAAAAACTTGCAATACAAATTTGACATTTCATTTACGGACGAATTTGGGAATTCATGCTGGGGAAATTTTCGCCAGCAACAATTTGCAAGCACACGGTTGGATTTTTGTCAGTGACTTCCACAAAGAAATTGAAGCGTATGTTGAAGAAAGCCAAAAAAAGAAGAAATATACGTAGATATAGGTCCTTTTTTGTTTTCCACTTGCAATAATTTTAAATATTTATTATGTTCGAAAAGCAACCGTGGACGCCAGCTGGCAGTGAAGCTTGCAAATTATTGTTCGTGCTAAACTTCGTAAGTTTCTCTCTTTGGGAGTGTAAGATACCTTATGATCTGAATTGTATTGCTTGCCAATTCTTGCTGACTAATCCAAACGAGCGCAACTATTATGAGAAATGCCTTAAATAAGGTATCACTTTTTTAAAAGAATATGAGACTACACTAAATTACACTGTACAGTACTAAAAGACATAGAACTTACTTGCAGAAGCGTTTTCTCAAGCTGCTTTCGTAACGCCAGTTTTGCGGCTGCTTGCCTC
Source organism: Rhagoletis zephyria (assembly GCF_001687245.7). Lineage (NCBI taxonomy): Eukaryota > Metazoa > Arthropoda > Insecta > Diptera > Tephritidae > Rhagoletis > Rhagoletis zephyria. Next base: position 194,705 of record NW_016157492.1, read on the forward strand.
TGTGCCGGTGTCAATACTTCATCACGAGACGTGCTACGATCACACTTAAATTATAATTCAAAATTTCGTTAGTAGTTTTCGCAACTTGAAAAAGTTGTTCAAATATATTGAGGAGTCCACATAATTTACCTTTAAATCGTGGTGTTGCTGCTGTTGATTTTGTTGCAGGTTTGATGTAGCAGGTGTGATAGAAACGGAGTTATTTATCATCCCAGATATCTTTGAATTGTCATTAATATTGCTCTGTGGTAGATTAATAAAAAAAATTATTTTAAAACATATTCCAAATTAAAGTATGTTTACATATAGTACGGATGTGTTTTGCTTCTGCTCTTGCTATTTAGTTTGTTAGTATTTTGTTCATGACTCTTACGGAAAGTGTAGCAAATCATTTGCGTGAAATGATACCTTAATTGTGCCGTGCGGTGGTTTTTGTCAAAAACAATTTCACCGTATTTGCTGTACGGTGTAGCCTGAATACGATGTCAGGCTATTTAACCAGAATAAAAGCATATCTGTTATCTTTGCCCAGAGTGTTTGCTCATGCCTGCAAAATTAATTACGTCTTTGATTCTTTTATGACCGCGCATAAAAATGGCTTAGACTCTATCGTAACCACAATAATGGGCCGATTTGATGAAATTCATAAAGAAATTGCTTTACTAAATTTAAAAAACAGTGAACACAACAAATATGTCTCATCATGTTTAAACCCTTTGTGTTTAGAATTCAGTGCCCTAAAAGATGTTGGCCAAGGTACATAAACTGTTAAATTGAACAACAACAAGAATAAGTCAAACGGTTTTTCTGACCTACGGAGAGCGAAGTCACCAACTTCGGCTATTGAAAATGTCTCACACTCTCAAAATGCTGTCAATACTGCGTGTGACGCTAAAACGCCTGTTCTGTCATTTTCTGAATCTTCGGGTTTTGGGAGTACCGCGATTGTTAACAATGCAACCTCACTTACTCCTCCTGAGGTGAACAATAATGTTACTTCCGATGCTTTGCCGTTGGCTTCTCAACAAATGCGGACTGCATTATCAGCTGATGAGTTCTGCGTTTGCAAAGAATGCGTCTTCATCTACTCCTGCTGACGTGAATGATGACACTTCTGTCGCTTTGTCATCTGTTTCTAAAAAATGCCGACAGCGTTATTGTTGTTGTAGTGGCTACAACAACCCCGCCCAGATCGTTTAATATCTCAGTCGCTGTCGTGAAACTCCACTAACGGAAGCCCCAGGAAGCGTGCAGCCTCATTGGGGTCGGTACACAGGGACAAAGGCGTTAGTGTTGTTGGGTTTTCCGAGCATACGAAGAGATGTTTTGAGTCGTGGGGTGTATCTCCACATACCGGACACTCATTTGGCACATTTGCGTCTAATCTGCTCAGGTATGAGTCTAACCTGCTGCAGTAGCCAGAGCGAAGTTGGGCTATTTTAGTTCTGGCCTCCCGAGGCAGATGAAGCTCCGTCTCGTCGATGTCCGGTGCTTGTTGCCTAGAACGGCATTCACAGGTCTGGAGTCTACATAACTCGACACTGACTTCCTAAGAATGCCGTTCAGGGCCTGTCGATATGCTGACGGGTCCAGAGGCTGCTTAATGAACCTCTGGACTTCGTCCGTCAGTTCGTAGAGATGCCTCCTGACGTGCCTGGGCGAGAGCTCTTCTGCAAGCAAGTGTCGTTCGGGCGACAACACAAGACATCCAGTCGCTGTCCGAAGAGCAGTGTTTTGAGTCGTCTGCAGCTTCATCCACTGCGTCCTACTGGTCCCCGGCGACCACACTGGTGCTGCGTAATTGTAAACCGACCGGCCTATTGCCTTGTATGTTGCCAGCAACGTTTCTTTGTCTTAGCCCCAAGTACTGCCGGCTAGCGACTTGAGGACTTTGTTGCGGCTCTGTACTTTGTTTACAATAGCGGTTGCGTGCGCAGAGAAGGAGAGCAGACCGTTGAAGGTTACTCCGAGTACTTTTGGGTTATTCACCGTCGGAATTGGTGTATAATTGACGTGAATTCCCAGCGGTAGTCTGACCTTCGTAAAGGTGGTGAACAAGGCCTCAGAGGATTTTGTAGGGGAGGGGGTTAGGCTCCTAGCAGTGAAGAAGTGAGAAATCTCGGAGAGATAATCGTTTGCTTTCGAGCACAAGTCATCAATTCCATTCCCAGATGCAAATATCGATCAATGGTCAGCATAGGAGACAATCGGGACTCCCTCTGATGGTTGAGGGAGCTTTGAAATATAGTAGTTAAACAGTAATGGGGAAAGGAAACCGCCCTGTGGAACCCCCTGTTTTATTTTTCTAGGTTTGCTCGATTTGTCTCTAAACATTACTGACGAGTGGCGACCACTTAATAATTCGCCGACCACCGTTTGAGCCTCTGTGAGAGAGCGGAGGCCTCTATGTCTTCTAGCAGCGAGGAGTGGCTGACAATGTCAAACGCCAGATCAGATCCAACGCTACTCGAGTACTTCTCTCACAGGGACAGTTGCGGTTTAAGCCGCATGTTATCTGCGTGTTTATGGCTTTAAGTTCTGTTGTTGTACTGTGCCTGATGCTTCGCTGGGGTCAGGCGGTTCGTGAAATAGGGGAGCAGGAAGTTCCTCTATTGTCTTCGTTACTGGGGAAAGGAGTGTTATCGGACGATAACACTCTCCTTTGTTGGCTGGTTTCCCGGTTCTTGCAATGGGACGACTCTCTCCCCATCTTCCAGGCGTCTGGGATGATTATAGTGGCCATTGACAGATTGAGGTCCTCCGTTAGGTACGCTACTCCCGCCAGGACCCAAATTTTTTAGCATCAACATGCATATTCCGTCCAGCCCCATGCCTTTGGAGGCTTTCGCCTTCCCGATGGCTACCCGAACTTCACCGCTAGTGAAAGCAAGAGGGGCACAGGTTCTTGGCAGTTTGTGCAGCCTTCTGGTCACTCGACGCTTGGCTTTGTCCGCCGGAGGATGCAGTATGAATTGCAGGCTAAAATAGCTCGCTAAAAGAAATTTCGACCCTGTCGTCGTGCTTCGTCGGATTGGACAGTAACTTCACGGTTGACCAAAGCTTACTCACACCAGAGGCGTAGCTAACAGTCGGTTGGTTTATCGATCGAGATGACTATGGGCAGATGGACTGATGGCAAAGTCAGCATATGTCGCCATGATACGCTGTTTATCAGACCAGCGCTGACTATTGTTGTCTGGCGAGCTGCAGCAGTTGGCCATAATCCTGGTGGGTGCGTCGTCACTCGTTGTGCAGAATGTCGAATCGTCAATCTGCTCAGCCAAGTCTGTTCCCCTGCGATCGTTTGACAGGCTTGAAAGCCAAAGATCGTGGTGCGCATTAAAGTCAGCTACTACCATACGGTTTTCACCTCTGAGGGGCGCACCTATATCAGGCTGATATCCTGCCGGGCAGCAGGTGACGTTAAATATTTCGACAGCAATGCCCTGACATTCTAGGGTGGTATCCCTGCGGTCGATGTCAGCTTCGATAAGACGATACTGCACGGTGTGGTGCGTGATGAAAGCTACACCACCACCACTATCTCGCTCGCGATCTCGACGGTGCACGTTGTATCCGGCGCAATTCAACAATGTCGAACTGCTGTGCAACTTCTTTTCTTGGATCGCACCTATCAAATAACATGCCATCCCAGGAAGACGGTTATCTCCTCGATCTTGCTCTGAAGTTTGTTACAATCGAATTGAACGAGCTTCATGTGGTCCGCGAGACGTGTTGTTATGCGGGGTGTGAGGGAATCCAATCTCGCGTGGTGCGCAGACCTGAACATGCCCTAAAGTGCCACCAGCCAAGGCAGGTGTTGCACATGACTGATGTCACGTTACGGATTATTCAGGTCTGACACACCATGCAGATTGTAGGAACAACCAGGAGTAGGCGGCGGCGTGTGGGTGGTGGTGCGGTTGTGTCTTTTGTGTGGTCTGTCGTGGTGTTGGTGTGGTTTATTGTGTTGTTGTAGTGTTTGTGTTGAGCTGCTCAGGTGGACTGGGGTTAGCCGTGAAGGCTGCTCTCTTTGAGCAGATGGGGACACAAATGATGTGGTCCACTGCCGATGTGTCCGTAGGCCTGAGCAGACTCTGAGGTGACCCTGAGGTTAAGTGTGGCCGAACGCCGCCTACTGTAGAAAGAAGTTCTGCACAAAAATACTGTGCACAGCGTAGTCGGTGCTGGACATTTTATATTCATTTTCAAGATATTTGTATTTAAAAAAGGGCTGAATTTGACCTATGCTCCTTGGTAACTTCTGAGGTTTTCGTTTCCCACAGAAATAAAATATATACTTGCTGTAAAAACCTCTATGTTGTTGTTGTTGTAGCGGCTACAACAACCCCGCCCAGATCGGTTGATATCTCAACCGTTGTCGTCGAGTTCCACTAACGGCAGCCCCAAGAAGCGTGCAGCCTCTATTGGGTCGGTCCACAGGGACGACGCCGTTATGGTTGTAGGGTTTTCCAGGCATGCGAAGAGATGTTTCGAGTCGTGAGGGGTCTCTCCGCATGCCGGACATTCATTCGGCACATCCGCATATAGCCTACTCAGGTAGGAGTTTAGCCTGCTGCAATAGCTAGAGCGAAGTTGGGATATTGTTCGTCTGGTCTCCCGAGGCAGATGGAGCTCCGTCGCGTCAATGTCCGCTGTTTGTGTGTCTAGAACGGCATTCACAGGTCTAGAGTCCACATAACTCGAGACTGAGTCCCTGTGAATGCCGTTCAGGGCCTGTCGGTACGCTGACGGGTCCAGAGACTGATTAATGAACCTCTGGACTTCGTCCGTCAGTTCATATAGATGCCTCCTGACGTGCTTTGGCGAGGGCTCCTCTGCAAGCAGCTGTATATTTGGGTGGCCACATCTGTGGCTCCCAACCAAAAACTGCTTGCAGAGCATTGTGGTATGCTCCTTAACAGCGAGCATTTTCGCCTCGTCGTGCAGGTGGTATTCTGGCGACATCAGAAGGCATCCAATCGCTGTTCTAAGTGCAGTGTTTTGAGTCGTCTGTAGCTTCATCCACAGCGTCCTACTAGTCCCCGGCGTCCACACTGGTGCTGCGTAATTTAAAACCGGGCGGCATATTGCTTTGTATGTTGCCAGCAACATTTCTTTGTCTTTACCCCAAGCCCCCGCTAGGGCAGGCACCTTGTCGTTGGTGCGGGGGCTTAGCTGAATCATCAATCGGGACGCATCAGGAGGTGTCAGCACGCACGCATCAGCACCTCTCGGGTATGGCACGGGCGCGCTGCACTGTNGGTACGGGCGCGCTGCACTGCCCTGGTGCGACCCGCTGATGGACAGTGACCAAGAACTGCCACCCCCCCCTAATCCAGGGTGTAATGCGACACCGTGCCCATTGGAGGGTTTGCAGCCAGGGGGGTCAACAATCCCGCTGTATTATAACGGCGCCTTCCTGACACCGGGCCGCCTCAGGGAGTAACGGTGGCCTTACCGTGGCAAGGGGCGCTACCACGGCGGACGATATGAGATCCCCGGTATTATACTTAGACCACTGAACTTGCCTCGACAAGAAGGTGGTTGTACGAACAAGATGAAGAACCACAGAAAGAACAAAAACACGAACAAAAAACAAACAAGATGGCTGGATGGCCTGAAAAACTTAACGCCAGAAGAAGCCGAGCTGTTCGCAGAATACGCCCGAGACGATGACCGCCCCTCATCCAGTAGGGGCAGACCAGGCCAAACGAGGTAGTTACAGCCCCCACCAATGCAGATGAGACGAGAACCAGCAAAAGCCTGAAGAACCCAGCAGAGGTTAAAGACCGGCGAAACACCGAGGAGAACAAAACCCGGTCAACTAACCAGCAACTGAGCCCACCTACCGTCAGGACACGGCACATACCCGCCGCGAGAAGCGCTGACAAACCGCCTGAGGCAAGCGAGCCCTCACTAGCAAGCAAGAGAACGGGAGGTNACGGGAGGACGCAGACGACCAAGAAGCGACTCAGATAGCAGCTCGGAGGCCAACCTCACTGCTGGATCCCAGCGGAAACGGCCAGCCCACCACCGAGACATCAACTACAGGAAACTAGCTGCCAAACATGCGGAAAAAGCGCCCCAACACGCCCGGACCTATGACTTCCCGCACAAAGGGCTTGAGGGCAAAACGACCTCGCCCCACCGTGGTAATCAGCGTCAACTGCTCACGCACAGGAGCCTAGAGGGCAATATGACCTCGCCTCCCCTCAACACGCAGCACATGGTGTCCCAGCACTCAATGATTGGGGGCAGGCCGGCCTCAACATACCGCGACTTTCAGCAACGGGAAGACAAGCGCGGAGGGCTAGAGGGCAGAAGAACCTTGCCCTATCGCGACCACCGTGACGAACAACGCCAACTGCCCACACAGGAGGCTAGAGGGCAGTACGACCTCGCCTCCCCTCGCCATGCAGCAAATAGGATCTCAACCTCAACACTTGAGGAGTGAGGGCAGGCTGACGTCAACATATTGCGACAACCAGCTATGGGAAGACACGCGCGGAGGGCTGGAAGGCAGAACGACCTCGCCCTATCGCGACCATCATCGACGCGAAGACCCACGAAGAAAGCCAGAGGGTAGATTGAACTCCTCCCTTGGCGCACCGCAGCT
>NW_016157492.1:203654-246289 GCF_001687245.7 Rhagoletis zephyria
TACTCGCTGGCGAAATCTTTTCGCCCGATTAGTCTAACATCATTCCTTCTTAAGGCAATGGAGAAGATCATAGACAACCACATAAGGTCCACCACCCTGACGTCATTGCCGTTACATCATGGGCAACACGCCTATCGTGCAGGTAGATCGACGGATACTGCGCTGTTCCAGCTGTCAACTACCATACGGAATGCACTTGAGGGTGAGGGAGGTAACACTCTGTGCGTTTTTAGACATTGAAGGAGCCTTTGATAACACCTCACACGAGGCAGTAGATCGAGCTCTAGAGTGAAGGAACGTAGACATCCCGATCCGAAGATGGATCAGTACAATGCTGCGAACAAAGCTGGCAGAGACCGTAGTTGACAATAAAATCATACAGTTGATGACGGTAAAATGCTGCCCGCAGGGGGGCGCACTGTCTCCCCTGGTTTGGAGTATACTAGTAGACGAACTACTTGAGTTGCTATCCAACAACGGCATTTTGTGCCAAGGCTATGCGGACGACATAGTAATTATAGCGAGGGGCAAATTTGAAAGCACCCTCTGCGACATTGTACAAAGAGCACTNATTTTGTGCCAAGGATATGCGGACGACATAGTAATTATAGCGAGGGGCAAATTTGAAAGCACCCTCTGCGACATTGTACAAAGAGCACTTATCCTAACTAAAAGATGGCGTGGCACGGTGGTCCTTAATATAAACCCCGCCAAAACAGCCGTTATTACTTTTACTAGGCGCAGAAACCTTCCAGGCATGCACCCTATAACATTAGGAGGCATAGAGATAGAAATATGTAATGAAGTAAAGTATCTAGGAGTCATCTTCGACAGCAAAATGCTATGGAATAAGCACATTGAGTACGCTGTAACAAAAGCCACACGAGCTTTAATGGTGTGCAGGAGACTGGCCGGCAAATCATGGGGGTGCAGCCCCTACATCCTACGATGGATGTACACAATGATTGTCAGGCCAATAGTTACATATGGAGCAGTGGCATGGTCCGAGCGGGCTGCCCTCAACACGGTAAGGGCGTCGCTTTCCAAGCTGCAGTGACTGGCGTGCACCTGTATAACAGGTGCCATGCGCACCTGTCCCACTGCAGCCCTGGAGGTAATCCTGGACCTGTCGCCACTACACATAGTCATAGAACAAACCTCAATTTCATGAGGGAGGGCACTGTAAAAGGCAAGGTGGTCTCGAGCAGACTCGGAGAGGAAATCAAAAGCAAGATTCCTATCTCCCAGCTCAATAGAGACGACATGGTTAGGCTAAGAACCTTCGAGAAAAAGTTTAGAACCGTACTAGGAAGCAAGGCAACCTGGAACGAGACAATGTTGGATAACACCTTTCGGCACCATACCCAAAGGTGGTTCACAGATGGCTCCAAAACCGACGAAGGGATAGGGGCAGGAATACATGGCCCCCAAGCCAATATCTCCATTCCCCTGGGGAACTATCCCAGTATCTTTCAGGCGGAGGTTTTTGCCATCGACATTTGTGCGGAGGTAATTCTGCAGAGACAACCGAGAAAACAGAACATTGTTATATGCAGCGACAGTCAGGCTGCACTGAGAGCCGTATCGTCGTGTGAAATTAATTCACGGTTGGTATGGGAATGTGTAAAGAGACTAAACGCCCTGGGGGAACTCCACACAGTACAGCTGATGTGGGTCCCGGGCCATACAGGCGTACAGGGCAACGAGGAGGCTGACAAGCTCGCTAGGGAAGCAGCAGCCACTCGACCCATAGGACCAGAACCCTTACTTGCAGTTGGTCCTCACACTATCAGGGAAAAGTTAAGAGTAGAGGAACGAAACCTGATCAGAACACATTGGAAGAATACGCCTGGACTAAGGCAGGCGAAAGAACTTCTAGGAAGCTATAATCCCAGAAGATTCAGAGAACTAATTACACTCAACAAGACTAATTTAAGATTTATTACAGGACTGCTAACTGGTCACTGCAGGCTGCGGGCCCATATGCATACCTTAGGGATTAGCGCAGACGATTCCTGCCGCTATTGCGACAGGGTCCCAGAAACCCCGCGGCACATCCTCTTAGAATGTGACGCGGTGTCGAGAAGAAGGCAAACACACTTGGGGAAGCTGTGGCCCGAGGCTTCAGACATTCACTCTCTACAGCCCTCGATACAATAGACCTAAGGTCGCAATGCACATCCTCTAACAAATCTATCTATCTAAAGGAGGTGAGGACCTTGTTGCGGCTCTATACTTTGTTGACTCCGAGTATTTTGGGGCTATTCACCGTCGGAATTAGTGTATCATCGACGTGAGTTCCCAGCGGTAGCCTGACCTCATAACCCCGTTTAGGTCGGTGAAGTATCTCAGAAGTTGCCGACTGCGTTATCAACTGCATTGGCTACTGATACTAATACATCTTCAACATCTACTGCTGCTGTTAGGCGCCTGTCACATCACCAATACGGTAAGGCGCCTGTCACACCATCAATACGGAACGCGATCCATCAATGCTACACAGCACGATCCAGGCTCAAAGCGAATTTTTTCGATGCGGAGTTCTCGACCTGAATCAGTACGATGTATTTCGGAAGGACAGAGATCCCATCAAAACCGGATATAGCTGAGGTGGCGGTGTGTTGATTGCACACTATTCTCCAAGCTTCGTTTATATCTCTTCAAAGCACTAGCTTCGATCAACTTTGTGTTTGTGTTAGCGGTTCCCTTGGATGGCTATATATTTGCGCCTCTTATATACCTCCACTGAGAGTTACTGGCTAATACATATGTACATGTCGCATGTTGACAATGTGTTAGCTCTTCATCGTAATATTGGGGATAACCAATTTTGTGTGGTTGATGATTTCAACTTAAGCAATGTAAGGTAGTCGTTTTTTGATAATAATTTATTCTTGACTCGGTCAAATGTACAAAGTTCCGTTGAGTCAAATGTTATTGATAATTTGTTATGTATTGGCCTAATTCAAATAACCGGCCTCGGCCTTATAGATTTAGGCCACTATTGCGAGTGTCGGCAGGCAGTAGAATAGAAATTTGTCGATCGAGTCGATCATCTTTTATTTTGCTATTGTGCAACTTGATCGATAAAAATTCGTACTATTGTGAATGGTTGACTGAATTGTAGACAGCTGTTTGTTTGTTTACATTTGTTTCTTTAGTGTTTCATTTACATCATTTTTAAAATAATTTCTTGCTTTTATTATAAAATTTAAAAAATTGATACAGTTGAAATATGGTTTAGTGATGAGGAAGATGATGTGGAAGCTAATAGATTAGTAGAGTTGGCTAAAGCAAGGAGGGAATTACGAAATTCGTCGGACCCCTTGGAGTTGGAAGATGAAGTGTATATACATATGTGAATTTTATGAATAGGAGTTACGTTCCAGATACTTCACGGTTTGTAGGTTTTACAGGATTTGCAGGAAAAGCTGTTTTCCTCATTAATGAACTTTATGGAAGTTTAAGAAATACGGTACGGTTTAGCTATTTGTACAATGATGTTGGGTATTTGTGTCCAAACTTTAACATATAAGTGTAGTGAAAGAACTAAACTTTAATTTAAAATAAAGATTTAAAATTTCCGAGGACTAGTTGATTAATAATTTATGCAATTTTTTTGAAACTGTGATGTTGGTTCTGCGCAAAAATACTGTGGATGACGCAGCCGGAGTTATATGCACAAGATATATTGCATATCTTTCACAATAGAAGCGGAGCTACCGCCCCTACTCTTGCCGAAAATTCCTTTGCCTATGTCCTCATTCTCCTGCATCAGCTCGACCAACCGCGCAAGTTGCCTTTTGTTGCTTACAATTTTTGATCTGTAATTCAGACACATACAGTGACGAGCAAAACTGTAACATGATGGTGTAACACTTTTTATTTCAGCAACCGCTATCGTTCCAAGATCTAACGACTTTCATACTTTTGTTGTATATTCTTATTGGTACACCCCTACTCCCTCTCTCATAGCTATTTGACGTCAATCCAACAACTATAAAAAAACCTGGAGACAAAAATGTAAGTTAAGGCAAATGGTACAGTTTTGCATTTTACAGTTATCTTTTACTAAGTGGAAGTCAGATGACTTCTTTTTGTATTGTAATTTATTCAAGAAGTGATCACCAATAAATAATATGGTTAATCAGAAAACATAAATGTAAATAATTGATTTACTGCGGAAAGGCGGGAGCGCAGGGGAAGTGGCAAAAAATTGTGGAGTTGGCCACATAAAAATGTTAAGACTGAGACAAAAATATAGCCTAAAGTGTTACTAAGGACAAAGGAAGTCTGTGAAAAAATATTACGGTCCGATATCTTGTGAACTTAGTAGCAAGTAGCGCTGCAGCCACTACTACAGAAGCGCTTAAGGTATTAAAATTGAATGCAAATCAGTAGACGGCGGGGCGAAGAATTGCCAAATTGAGCGCAAAGACAGCATAAAAGATGATAAAAACTATTTTGATCAAAATACATGTGCGAGAGTGGTAGCATTTTGCCGGACGAACGATAACCGGACCGTTGCCAATTGGGATATGTTAGGCCTTACAGAATGCAATAAAAAAACACATTTTTAAGATTTAATTGAAGGTTAGTTGGTCTGACAAGACTGTAAGGCAAACTGTGAATCACAGTGGTCGGTCAATAATAGTTTGGGGTTGTATTTCAAAAATGTTGTTGACCCGTTTGTACGCATTATGCGTAAGGAACAGTATCTGTTCTTATTTTAACAAAATTTGCAAGATGTAGTCGAAAAAATTAGAGTTTCTGCTGAAAAATCAACCAAAACACACTGCACATGTTCGCAAAGACTAGAACAAAAGCAAAAATTTGCTAATTTGAAATGAACTCCACAATCCGAGGACATGAATCTCATCGAGAATTTGCGAAATCACCTAAAGGCGCAGCTTACTAAGTACCGCAGTCCGTCCAATGGAGTACATGAGCTGTGAAAGCAAACCAAGGATATGTGGGAAGACATACCTCCAGAATTTTTACAGAGATACACATTATTTAGGTATGCCAAATTGCACCCGGGAACTAAAAAAAGTAAAAGAATACTGAACATTGTGTTAATAATTCTTTTTTTTTTGTGAAAATTGTCAAAAAGTTATTAAAAATATATGAATGCAAAACTGTAACATTTGCCTTAATTTACATTTTTGTCGGCTGGTTTTGTTATTGTTGTTGAATTGACTTCAAATCGTTATGACAGAGGAAGCAAAGATGTACCAATAAGAATATACAACAATATGAATGTCGTTAGAACTTGGATAGTTAGCGGCGGCTGAAATAAAAAGTGTTACTCCATGTTACAGTTTTGCTCGTCACTGTGCATAGGTATGTAAGTTAACACATCCGCCGTCACTCAACATGTTGCATTCCCACAGGCCAGCAATACACCAGCGTGCGCCATGTCAGCATAATTATGGTTCACAACATAATTGACAGGTGATAAGATCAACGGAAATAAGGTCAACTGACTTTATTTTCCACCCTGGTGCGAAATAAAGTCAATTGACATTATTACCTTTTTAAAAACGAAATAAAATCCATTGAAACTATTTCGCTTTCAAACATTAAATTTGCTTAGCTTCGCGGCGGCCGGCGCGCACACCACGTCACGCTACGCCGCGGCCAGAGATCCTGATATAAAAATCCACCTAACCTTTAACTGTCATCGGTGATATTAAATAATGTTACCTTATATAACGACAGGTAATAAGTCCCACATGGTTTCTAAAATCACAAATTAGTTTTTGTGCAAATTGCAGATAGAGGGTATTAATGAATTCAAGCCCTCGATATTTCACATTTTTATATTTGTAAGTTATTGGAAGCAGGGATGCCAACTTGGCTCAAACCGTGCCATTTGTCCCTATTTTACTTCAAATGGCACTTACTTTTTCAATTTGGGACAAAGTGCCAAAATGGCACTTTTGTAAAAAAAAAATAACATTTAAATACATTTTTGTGAAATCCTTTGCGTGCACTTCTTTTTCTCAACTATAATTTTCTAATTTATAAAGGCTATTCAACTGGTTTATCTTATTTTATCATTGCACTTTTCTTTGCAAAATGTAGCTTTATTTTATTGCTAAATGTGAATGATTAAGGAATGACACCTTTTTTGGCACTTTTATTTTTATATTTGGCACATTTTGGCACTTTTTTATACTCAATATGGCACCTCATAACTAAGGATAGTTGGCAGCCCTGATTGGATGATTTCTGCTGTGTTTTGGCAACAACTTGCCTGCAGTAAAAAAGCATATAATTTGTGTTTCGAAAGTGTGTGAAATCCAATCAATTAACTTAAATGATCTCGGTTCCGATATTAAATAATCAATAATTTTTTATACCCGCATTTTGGCACATTGTCTCATTGAATGTGCCATCTAATAAATAGTGTCGTCGTACTTCTTAGCTGCTTTTAAATGATGTCGTCACAAATTGCTGGCGGAGACATGAATAGTGTAAGAAAATTCATTTTCCATAATTGTTTCCTTTTAGAAAGGTTGGTTTCTTTACCACCTTAGACATTCCGAATTCGTTCAAAATATGCTTACTTAAAACACAGAATTCTTTCAGTGTTCCTCCGGGGTTTTTGGGCATAGACTGTTTCTTCAATTTAATAGTGTTCGCTTTATTTTTGTGGAAACGAAACATGTTTTGCAAGTTCTGGATCATTTCTACACTCTTTTTTCAAGTATTTCTCGTATTCCAGCTGTGCTTTGCGTTTAGTTTTTCGCATCGCGTTTTTACATATTCGTTATTTAAATTTTTTTAATAAAATCAATTGGTGGTAGTTCTTCATTGTGTGTGGATTAATATCACCACACTGAGGATTTGACAATAACCTTTGACATCTATTAAAAAAACAACACTTGCGGGGCAATGTTTATTGTAAGAACAACATTTTTTCTATGAATCGACATACTTTAAGCATTGTTGACGCTATTTCCATTTGAATGATCTGGGTTAACTTACTCTAACAGAACCCTCGCTAGGGCAGGCACCTTGCCGTTTGTGCGGGGGCTTAGCTGGNATGAATCGACATACTTTAAGCATTGTTGACGCTATTTCCATTTGAATGATCTGGGTTAACTTACTCTAACAGAACCCTCGCTAGGGCAGGCACCTTGCCGTTTGTGCGGGGGCTTAGCTGGATCGCCGACCAGCCGCTTTCTGGTCTGGGGCATCGTTGACGCGCTCGTCGCTTCTGCGCTGCCTTTTCTCCAGACTTGGACTGCCGGCGAACGGTGACCAAGAACTGCCAAAAACAACAACAGCAAAGCAAGCGCAAAAACAGCGACAGCGACAGCTACGTAAGCTACAGCCACAGCTGCAACTAGTGCTGCAACAGCAGCAACAGCGTTAACAGCAGCAGATCGCAGGTGCAGACTTCCTCCACTACCCCCCTCCGGTCAACCGGGAGCCCTTGACGACCTCCATCGAGCTTGCCTTGGTGGGTCGGGGGTCAAGTGGTATCTTCGGTACCTTCGGCAGGGGAAATCTGCTGATGAAGCCCGCACTATGGCGGAAGTACGGCAGGAGGTGGAGCGCGAGGAACGTGAGCGCGAAGAGCGCAAGCGCAGAGGCAATAAGGCTGCTACCGCTGTTAGGCAGCATGGCAGCAACTCAGGTGAACTACCCGCGCCTGCTGATAAGCAGAGAGGCGGGCAACAGCAACAGAGACCCGCACCTGCTGAAAAGCAGAGAGGCGGGCAACAGCAGCAGAGACCCGCGCCGCCTATTGGCGGTGAGGCGGGGAACCCAAAGGTAGCCCATCAGCAACTTCCACAGGTCCAGCAAAGCCAACCAGCTTACAGGTTACACCACCGGAGCCTCCGTCCCCCAAGCGACAGCGTGGGCCTACACCCACTCAGACAGAGTCTAGGTCTGCGGGCCAAGGTCAGCCCCAGGAAGGAACCACTCAGCAGCCCAGCTACTCTGATGCTCTCAAAGGCATCCGGGTGGCTGTGCTGCCCTGTGAATACCCTGCAGCTGCTCTATGCCCTGAGGACCTAACCAGACTCCAGGATGTGATTATGGTCCTAAAAGGGTGGAGGCACCCTCTGGTGTTCTGTGGGGTGTTCTTCAGATCAGGCATGCTCCTTGTGGACTGCAAGGATGAGCGGACTGCAGCCTGGCTGGCAGAAAAGGCACCGGCTATTGAAGGGTGGAAGGGACCCGAGCTATGCCCGAAAAGGGGGGAGGACATCCCGCCGGTGCACACGATCTCGGTGTTCTTCCCTAGATGCGCCGAGAAATCGGCCGAGTACGTGCTGGCGCTTATTCAGGCCCAGAACAAGGGTGTCCACACGGCTGCGTGGAAGGTGGTGTCGTGCCACGCTGAGGACAACGGGCTCAGGCTCAACCTGGGCAACGACGAGGCGTCGTACGTCAGCATAAAGAGGGCCGGATTCGACATAAATTTCCGGTACAGCTACGTCTCGGTGAGGCCGTGGCGGCAAAAGACGACAGGCAGCAAGGAGTCAGAGTCGCAAGACATGTGTGTTGACGCGGCAACTGACTCCACTGCGGCCCCAGCGACAAAGTCGACCACGGCCCCACCAGCCAACCCGCTGTCAGAACAGGCACTGGCACCAGCCAACCAGACAACAGAACCGGCACAGGTACCAGCTCCGGTGAGTTCCGGGCCAAAAGCCCTCGACTACGCGCGCACCACACAGGAGCTCCTAGCTGACATTGGCACGCTCGAACTCGATAGAGGAAGCGAGGGCGACGCGTGGCTCTCAGATATCGACGACGAGCCCCAATTATGAAGACACCAGCAGTAGAGGTAGCCCAGGTCAATCTGCATCACGCGGTGGCCGCCTCGGCGGTCATTGCGAGCAGGTTTGCCACGGAAGACCTGGGCATACTGCTGATACAGGAACCGTGGACCTACAGAGGCCAGGTGGGGGGCCTTAACCACAATAACAATAAGGAAATTTGGGACCTCTCCTGCTAGAGGCCCAGAGCGTGTGTAGTGCTGAAAAATGATATTAATTATTTCTGCACTACAGAGTTTCTTACACAGGACCTGGTAGCAGTCCAGACTACCTTGAAGGTTGATGGCAGGGAGTTGGAGGTGGTCTTGGCTGCAGCCTACTTTCCGGGGGACAACGCCAACGTGCCGCCCCTTGAGGTACAGCAGCTTGTGGAATCCTGGCGCAGGAAAAGACTTCCTGTCATTCTAGGCTGCGATGCAAACGCCCACAATATGGAGTGGGGCGGCTCGGACACTAACCGTAGGGGTGAGTGCATTTTAGAATATATCATAAGTGCAGACCTGAGCATTCACAATGTCGGCAATGAACCAACGTTCATTACTAGGGTCAGAGAGGAAGTTCTTGACATCACGATCAGCAACGGACTGGCCAGTCCTCTGATCGGCCAGTGGAGAGTCTCACCTGAGCCTTCACTCTCGGATCACAGGATTGTCCGGTTTGCACTGGGAGCTGCTTGTCAGACAGGTTACCATAAGGGAAACCCCAGGAAAACAAACTGGGCCAAATATGAAGAGGTACTTAGACTGAACCTACCAAGAATAGGGGTACAGGGAAGAAAGGTAGATTGTATGGCGTTAGAGGACAGGGTTAATAGGCTGAACGGCACAATCTTAGATGCCTTTACGTCCAGCTGTCCCGTGTCAAAGCCTAAGGCCAAGGCTCAGCCTCCCTGGTGGTCACGGGAACTCTCGGTTCTTAAGAAAGAGGTTCGCAGACTGTTTAACAGGGCAAAGCGCACCGGGAACTGTGAGGAATACTCAGTCAGTCTGACAAAGTACAATAAGGAGATCAGAAAGGCCAAGCGTAGCAGCTTCAGGACCTTTTGTGAAAACATTGCATCCACTCCTGCAGCTGCTGGGCTTCATAAAGCTTTGGCAAGGGACAACACAGGCACGAGATTGGCAATAAGTCTACCTAATGGGACCTTTTCAGGTACGAAACAGGAAAGGGCACTCGCCCTGTTGTCGGCCCACTTTCCGGATGCTATGTTCCGTGCGTACAGGCCATCCCCACCGGACTGGAAGCTGGCTAAGAGCCTTATAAACCGGCAAACAGTGCGGTGGGCTTTGGATGCCTTCAAACGGTACAAGTCCCCTGGGGTGGATGGTATATGTCCAGTGTTGCTGAGGCAGGGTGGAGAGCTCTTACTTCCACATCTTGTAGATGTTATGAGGGACAGTCTAGCGCTGGCCCACATTCCCAAGGTGTGGCAAAGGGCCAGGGTCATCTTTATCCCGAAGGTAGGTAAGAGAGATTACTCTCTTGCCAAGTCAATCAGGCCAATAAGTCTCACATCATTTATGTTGAAGGCAATGGAGAAAATTATTGACCATGAGATCAGGTTTAACACTCTGAAACAGACCCCTCTGCATTCCAACCAGCACGCGTACAGGGTGGGTAGATCCACGGACACTGCGCTGTATGCCCTAACGGAGGAAATACAAGGGGCCTTTGAGTGTGATGAGGTGGTGCTCTGTGCCTTCCTCGATATCGAGGGGGCCTTTGATAATGCCTCCCATTCGGGAGTTGACAGAGCTCTTGAGAAACATAACGTTCAGCCAACCATCCGGCGTTGGATAGCAAGGTTACTGCAGACCAGGATAGCCGAAACTGAAGTTGGTGACAGCGTTGTTCAAATACAAACAACAAAAGGGTACCCGCAAGGGGGAGTATTATCTCCTCTACTGTGGAGCTTAGTTGTGGACGAACTCCTACAGCTACTCACTAACCAGGGCGTTCGATGCCAAGGGTATGCGGACGACATAGTGATTATTGCTAGAGGGAAGGTCCCTAGTACTCTCTGTGACATCGTCCAAAGAGGTCTTAACCTTGCAAAAAGGTGGTGCGCAGACGTAGGCTTAAATATCAATCCCTCCAAGACAGCTATAGTCCCCTTCACCAAGAAACTAAATCTTCTGGGGATGAGGAACCTGACCCTGGACTGAGTCGCAATCAATGTCGCCACAGAGGTTAAGTATCTGGGGCTTACCCTGGACTCCAAGCTTCTGTGGAAGACCCATGTTGTTGCGGTCACCTCCAAGGCCACGAGAGCGATTATGGTGTGCAAACGTCTGGCGGGCAAATCCTGGGGGTGCACTCCGAGGATCCTCAGATGGTTGTACACCATGATAGTGAGACCTATAGTAACGTACGGTGCGGTGGCTTGGCATTCCAGGACTACTTTAGTAACGGTGAGGCAGACCCTCTCTAAGCTTCAACGTCTGGCATGTGTGTGCATTACGGGAGCAATGCGCACATGCCCGACGGCAGCGCTGGAGGTAATGCTGGAACTCGAGCCACTGCACCTCTTAGTTGAACAGGTTGCAAAGCGAACCCTCCTTAACTTTGCTAAGGAGGGCTTCGGCAAAGGCAAGGTGTTATCATCTAGGAACAGGGACAAGCTAGGTACCGAGCTCCCCCTGGCTCTTTTCCCCAGGGACGATATCAAGAGACAGGTTATCTTCAAAAGGAATTTCAGGACTTACACTTACAGCAAGGTGACCTGGTGTGCCTCTATTATGGAAAGGCACATACAGGCGAGCACAATACAGTGGTACACTGACGGCTCCAAAACACCTGCGGGGATTGGAGCAGGCTTGTACGGCCCCAGGCTGAAGCTTTCGGTGCCCCTGGGAACCTTCCCAAGCATCTTTCAAGCGGAGGTCTGTGCCATCAGTTTGTGCGCTGAGATCAACATGAGTAGGAATTATAGGAATGAAAGGATACTTATACTAAGTGATAGTCAGGTGGCACTTATGGCTCTCTCATCATTCGAGATCAAGTCCTCCTTGGTTTTGGAATGTGTCGAGAGGCTTAATGCTCTGGCGGAGGTCAATGATATCCAACTAATGTGGGTACCAGGGCACATGGGGGTGGCAGGAAATGAGGAGGCTGAGCACCTGGCCAGATTAGCTGCTTCCTCGGCCCCGATAGGACCTGAGCCCTTTCTGGCAGTGGGACCAAGTACCATAAAGGATATGCTCAGAAGGGACATTTGCAAACTGAGGGAACTGCATTGGCGCGACACCATGGGTCAACGTCAGGCGAAAAGGTTATTAGGAGGTTACAATCTGACAAGATACAGGATACTCATTAATTTTCCAAAGGACAAACTGAGGGTAATTACAGGATTTTTGACTGGCCACTGTAGGCTAAGAGGGCACATGTATAAACTAGGTATCTGGTCCAGCGACCTGTGCCGCTTCTGCGATGCCGCCAGGGAAACTCCCCTACATCTTCTTGTAGAGTGTGAGGCCGTGGCGCGCAGGAGGCTTAGGAGCATAGGGTACGTCTGGCCAAGGGAGGAGCACATACACTCACTGTCCCCGGGGTCTATTATGAAGTTTTAGACACTCTGGGGCTGGTTGAGGGGTTGTTGTGAGCTAGGGGCACAATAGACCCAGCGGTCGCAGTGCCTTACCCAACCAACTATCTATCTATCTATCTACTCTAACAGAAGATATTTACCCGGTTTGAGCAGTGGGACCACTTTTGTTATCTTCCAGATGTCTGGAATGACGAGGGTGGCCATTGACAGGTTGAGAACCTTGGCTAAATAGTCTACTCCCGCAGGACCTAAAATTTTCAGCATCAACATGCATATTCCGTCAGGTCCCATGGCTTTGGAGCCGCAAGATGCTGTTGGCAGTTTGTACAGCCTTCTGGTCACACGACGCTAGCTTTTTCCACCGGTGGATTAAGTATAAAATACCGGCTAAAATAGCTCGCGCATCGCTCCGCACGGTCGCCGAATGATATTGTTAACTCTGTCGTCGCGCTTTGTTGGATTGGACAGTGACCGCATGGTTGACCTAAGCTTACTCACACCAGAGTTGCAAGTCTTCAGATGCTCTTCCCACCTTTATTCACAAACTGCCGAATCTCCGTGTTGAGATCCCTGATAAGAGGATTTCTGCGATCGGCCTGAGTTTGGCCGGGGGTCCGTTATGCAACCTGCTGGTAGGAAGCGAGCTGCAGCAGCAGTGACAACTCTGCGGAATTTACGTTCACTGTTTGACTCTTATATTTCCAAACTCTCTCAACCACCAGAGGGAATCTCGATTGTCTCTTACGCTGACGATTATTCGATAATGGCGTCTGGGGATGGAATTGATGACTTGTGGCGGAAAGTAAATGGGTATCTCTCCGAGCTTTCTCGCTTCTTTACTGCTAGGAGTCCAACCTTCTCCCCTACAAAATCCTCTGCCATCCTATTTACCACCTGTTCGAAGGAGGTCAGACTACCGCTGGGTATTTACGTTGATGAAACACCAATACCGACGGTGAATAACCCAAAAATAGTCGGAGTAACCTTCGCCAGTCTGATATCGTTCTCTGCGCACACAACCGGCAGTACCTGGGGCAAAGACAAAGAAACGTTGCTGGCAACATACAAGGCAATTGGCCCGCTGGTTCTATATTACGCAGTACCAGTGTGATCGGCCGGGACCAGTAGGATAAAGCTACAGACAGCACAAAACACTACACACTACGGACAGAGACCGGATGCCTTATGCGGAAATGCTCCCCATAAACGAGCCCAACACAATGCTCTGCAAGCACTTCTTAGTAGGGAGCTACAGACGTGGACACCCGAACAGACGCCTGCTTGCAGAGAAGCAGCAGCAGCGAACTGACGTACAAAGTCCAGAAGTTCATAAAGCAACCTCTAGATCCATCAGCATATCCACTGGCTCTGAGCGGCATTCACAAGGAGTCAGTCTCAAATTACGTAGACTGCTGACCTATGAATGCCGTTCTTGTCACACAGCCACCTGACAGACGAGACAGAGCTTCGTCTGCCTCGGGAGACGCGGACAATAATAGCCCAACTTCGCTCTGGCTACTACAGCAGGATGAATTCATACTTGAGCGGATTAGATGCAGATGTCTCAAATTAGTGTCCGGGATGCGGAGAGAAACCCCACGACTCGAAATATCTCTTCGTATGCCCGTAAAACCCTACGCAACTGACGCCTCTGTCCCTGAGGGCAGACCCTATAAAGGCTTCCACTTCTTGGGTCTTCCGTAAGTTGAGCTTTACGACAACGACTGAGATACTAACCGACCTGGGTAGGGTTGTTGTAGCCCTATGGACGAGCAACGTCTGAGATATTTAAGAAACCTAAATGGGGTTAGATGGCCGAAACAACAGCCCTTAGTCGGGTAAAACCAGAGTCATTCCAGTAGAACCGGCTGTTGTGGGAATCAACGCATCAGGAGTGCTGCCTCCAAAACGACCACAGCAAACAAGCATTTTTAAATCATAGCCACGCTCTACATTTTGAAAAAAAACCTTTACGATTACGATAACAGTCCTCCACATCTCTATTTGGTTTCCTAATTTTGACATGCGTGCAGCCAATTGCTACTATAATGTCGGGAAATGTTGTACACACATAAAACCTGCAGAAAGTCAAATTAATATGTGAGTACTATTGTATATACATACATATCGGTGGTCCAGAAACGGCACAACTAAAAGTTTCCTGGTTTTGACTTATATAGAGCTTTAGGTTTATAAAAACCCATATTTTTCTGTGGGAAATCGACCTATGCTTAGTTGTTACCAATCGAACAGGGGCGCAGTTTTGCCGTTTGTTACAAAACCGAAGTAGGCAACCATCACTACTGAACAATGGCACATGTCGCACATTTATCGTGAATATTGGCGTAACTCAAAAACAGTGGATAGGTTAGTAATGGTTTTCCGTGAAGTAACAATGTATTTCGTATTGTGCCTTTGTTCATCAATACCAGTGGAGTTATTTTCATTTAGATACTTAGGAGTGCAATGGAGTGTAGTCGTTGCGCTGGGTATGCAGTACAGTTAAAGGACTACGATTTGAGGGCATGCACCTGGAATGACCGGACCCATAATGGGGAAGGCCTCTGCCGGGCTGGTTGATGACCTCGTAAGGACAAAAGATGACATCACCGCCATCCAAGAAATGCGTTGGACGGGACAAGGCAAGCAATGTCTGAGGCCTTGCTATATCTACTATAGCTGCCATGTAAAGGAGCGCAAATTCGGAGTTGGATGTGTGGTGGGAGAGAGACTCCGTCGCTGAGTACTGTCGTTCACCCCGGTGGACGAGCGTCTAGCCAAAATCTGAATTAAAGCGAGATTCTTCAACATCTCGCTCATCTGCGCCCATGCCCCGACGGAAGAGAAGGATGAGGCATCCAAGGATCTCTTCTATGAGCGCTTGGAGCGCACGTACGAGCGCTGCCCCCGTCATGATATCAAAATCGTGCTTGGCGACTTCAATGCCAGGGTGGGCAAAGAAGGGATCTTTGGAACCACCGTCGGAAAATTCAGCCTCCACGACGAAACGTCCGACAACGGATTGAGGCTGATCGACTTCGGCGGGGCCCGCAACATGGTAGTATGCAGTACTAGGTTCATGCATAAAAAGATTCATCAAGCTACATGGTTGTCTCCGGATCGAAAAACGAGAAACCAAATCGATCATGTTGTGATAGACGGAAGGCACGCTTCCAGTGTTTTAGACGTACGCACACTCCGAGGCCCAAACATCGACTCGGACCACTATCTTGTTGCAGCCAAGATACGCACCCGCCTCTGTGCAGCAAAAAATGTCCGCCCAAATATGCAAGGAAAGCTGAACGTCGAAAAGCTGCAATCACAACAGACAGCCAGTGCTTTCGCTACTCGCTATCACACCTGCTCTCAGAGAGCACTCTTCAAAAAACCGACATATGCGAGCAGTGGAACCACATTTTCTGCTCATTAAGTACCGCCGCTGAAGTACTCGGATTTCAGCGAGCCCGAAAGAACAACTTCTGGTACGATGAGGAGTGTCAGGAAGCTGCAGAGAAAAAAGATGCCGCCTACAGGGCCACGCTGCGATCGGGCGCAACGCGCGCTATGTGGGACCGCTATAGGGATCTGAAGAGGGAAGCGAGACGTATTTGCCGCAACAAGAAGAGAGAGGCAGAAATACGTGAGTGCGAAGAGCTTGAAATGCTGGCCGACAGGAGGAATGCCGGAAAATTTTACCAAAGAGTTAGGTGACTTACGGAACGTTTCAAGACCATGGCGTACTCCTGTAAGAACAACAATGGCGGCCTAGTAACCGATGTTCAGAGCGTACTTAAATTATGGAGGGAACACTTCTCCGCCCTACTGAATGGTAGCAGCACGGAAAGTTGTAGAGAAGAACCCGAGCCCGTAGTCGATGATGACGGAGTCGACGTTCCACCGGCTGATTATGGCGAGATACGAATAGCAATAACGCGGCTGAAAAACAACAAAGCTGCTGGAGCTGACAGCCTGCCAGCTGAGCTATTCAAGTACGGTGGCGAGGAGTTGATAAGGTGCATCCATCAACTATTGTGCAGAATATGGTCAGATGAACGCATGCCCGACGACTGGAATTTAAGTGTGCTCTGCCCAATCCACAAGAAAGGTGACCCCGCCATTCGCGCCAACTACCGCGGGATCAGCCTTCTAAGCATAGGTTACAAGGTCTTATCGAGCGTATTGTGTGAAAGACTGAAGCCCACCGTCAATGAACTGATTGGGCCTTATCAGTGTGGCTTTAGACCTGGCAAATCCACCATAGACCAGGTATTCACAATACGCCAAATCTTGGAAAAGACCCGCGAGAAAAGGATCGACACTCACCACCTATTTGTCGACTTTAAAGCCGCTTTTGACAGCACTAAAAGGAGTTGCCTATACGCCGCTATGTCTGAATTTGGCATCCCCTCAAAACTCATACGGCTGTGTAAAATGACGTTGAGCAATACCACCAGCTCCGTCAGAATTGGAAAAGACCTCTCCGAGCCGTTCGCCACAAAACGGGGTTTCAGACAGGGCGACTCCCTTTCATGTGACTTCTTTAATCTGATGTTGGAGAAGATAATAAGAGCTGCAGAACTGAACCGCTCAGGAACAATTTACTACAAGAGCGTGTAATTGCTGACTTATGCCGATGACATCGATATAATCGGTATCAAAATACGCGTAGTCTGTTCTGCCTTTTCCAAGTTGGATAAGGAAGCAAAGCGAATGGGCCTGGTGGTAAACGAGGACAAGACAAAGTATCTGTTGTCATCAATCAAACAGTCAGCACATTCGCGCCTTGGCACCCACGTCATTGTTGACAGTTACAATTTCGAGAAAGTAGAGAATTCCGTTTCTTGGGAACCAGCATTAACACCGATAATAATGTCAGCATGGAAATCCAACGTAGAATCACTCTTGCCAACAAGTGCTACTTTGGACTGAGTAGGCAATTCAGGAGTAAAGTCCTCTCTCGACGTACGAAAACCATGCTCTATAAGTCACTCATCGTGCACGTGCTGGTATTTGGCGCAGAAGCATGGACAATGACAACATCCGATGTGGCGGCTCTTAAAGAGAGAAAGATTTTGGGGAAGATTTACGGGACTTTGCGCGTTGGCCTCGGCGTGTACCGCAGACGATGGAACGATGAGCTGTATGAGCTTTACATTGACATGGACATAATGCAGCGAATTAAAATACAGCGGCTCCGCTGGCTTGGCCATGTCGTTCGAATGGACACCGACTTTCCAGCTCTGAAAGTATTCATCTCGGAACTCGCTGGTGGTAGCAGAGGAATAGGGAGGCCCCCACTGCGATGGAAAGATCAGGTGGAGAAGCACTTGGCTACACTTAGGAACGCCATTGGCGTCAGTTGGCACAGAAGAGAAACGACTGGCGTTCTTTGCTGGACTCGCCAAAATCGCTTAGGCGGTTACAGCGCCAAATAAGAAGAAGAAGAAGACTTAGGAGTTCTTACTTATTTCGCATTTTTTCAGTCGAACCCTAACTTATTCTTTAGAAGTCATAATTTTAAAGCTTGAAAATTTTCCCTCCAGAATAACTGCAAATAATACGTAATAATAACCTTCCAAGACATATTATTGCTAAACTACGAAACACAAAATCTTTAATTGGCTTTACTGAAAAACATGAAATTTTGAGTTGTGTCGTTATTGCAGAGGACCATCGCTATGTATGTAAACTGTGGCAACATACCTTTGCTGAATGGCGCTGAACTCTCCGCTTGTACCAGGAAATTTCACATATCTGTTCATTAATCTTCTCGCCACGATATCCGTCACCTCGTGCATTATGCGTGATATCATGGTTTTGCATAAAGGACGAATGAAATCTTGCCTAGTATCCCGCAGAAATTATCCAGATGCATAAAAATGAAGGCCAGCTAACACCTTAAATTTTTTTGGAATAAATGTATTCCTAACAC
This sequence comes from Rhagoletis zephyria, assembly GCF_001687245.7. Classification (NCBI taxonomy): domain Eukaryota; kingdom Metazoa; phylum Arthropoda; class Insecta; order Diptera; family Tephritidae; genus Rhagoletis; species Rhagoletis zephyria. The sequence goes on from NW_016157492.1 coordinate 221,935, forward strand.
CACTCTTCTTAAATGGATCAAATGAATCTCGCAACCGCCGACGATGAACACAAAGCATATTTCGGTTATCGTACATTATAGCATAAAAGATCACACGTATCTCACTCATTTTATGATATTTATGTTAAATTATTAATTATGTTAATTGTCTCTAATCCTTTTTATTTTGTTTATTTGTTTATTATTTGCTGATTTACACAATTTTGTGTAATTGTGCTGGATTCAGATATGCACGCGTATTAGTTATCGCAAGTGTTAATACATGTACATGCATAAAGGGTAAGTTTGCGTTAATATGAGTTGTCAAGTTAATCTCCGCTTTTTTTGTTTTGATATTCCTTTTTCTGCTAAAGTTTTGCGATCATCGTATTTGCAACGTCTCGTTTTCGCTATCGCTTTACTTGCCGTGAATTAAATCGCCTTTTGTACATTATTAATATTAAATACATTGAGTTAAATAATTAAACGTTCGTTTGATTAGATGGGTTTAGCACCGCAACCTATGGAACATTCGCTGAAAAGAATCTGCGGCAACATTCTGGTCCTTTATCGTCGGACTGCTCATCTCGCTCACAAAGTGCATAAGTACATGTACAACCTCATATTTATTTTAATATTAATACCTACTGTGTGTCTTCTGCTACAAAATTAACTTTGAATAAAAGGGTTTAAGCCGCATTTAAAAAGATTGCATCATCGTGAAGCAATCGCTTAATAAACATTCTGCGCAATATTGCTGTTTTTAATCGTGACTTTGAATTGCCCTCTGCAAGTACGCTACAACAATTTTAACTACCAAGGGCACGTCAAAGGCAAATTGCAATGTCAAACGCAGTTAAATCACGCGATTCTGCACTCAATGCCATAAGGAGGTATTTGGCGAAAAGTATAAAGTTTCAATGGATGTGGAAAGCATCACAAGTTATTTGCAACTACTAAATGAGCAATGGAATCGTTTTAGTATTGCTGAAGATGCTGTTGAGATTTCTTGCGGAACCGACAATCCTGAGTTGGGAGAAAATGTTCGCAGTCAGGCCGAAACGTGGTACACCACAGCTTTGGCGAATTTTAACCGCGTTCAGAATTGTCCGCCAAGCCAGTGTCTGCTGTAATACGTCTACCGAAGATGGAACTACCGTCATTTTCTGGGAATTGCACAGAATGGATAAGTTTTTACGACGCGTTCTCGTCGCTGGTTGACTCCAACGCTACTTTGTCGGACGGGCAGAAACTGCAGTATCTACGCAGTTGCTTTAAAGGTGATGCATTGGAAATGATCAGTGGCTTCAAGATTTGTGACGCCAATTATAAGGAAGCATGGGACCTGCTTAATTCCCGCTTCATCGTGGAAGCGCATTTTAAAGCAATGGCTGAGATTCGTAAAGCCCCAAGTGACACTGCGGTTGGTTCACTAAATAGTGAAAAAACTCGCTTTTGACACAAGGAAGCAGTGGGAGCTTTCCCTCGTTAAGGATGATTCTCCGACTTTTGAACAGCTAACAACATTTTCGGAAATAAGGTGCCGATCGTTAACCATGCTTTCATCGGCAGCCTCACTAACATCAGCGAGCAAATCGATTACAGCGAGCAAAGCCGGCAAGTCTACTAAAGTATTCCACGCGATACCAGAATCGAACAGTACAGGCTGCACATATTGTAAGGGAGCACGCACACAAGATATATGCTTGTGATAAGATCCATCGATTGGATTCGGCCGCTAAGTCAAAATTCATCAAGGACTACAGGGCTTGCTTAAACTGCTTAAGCCCTGGACATTACATGTCACGCTGCAATAGTACGTCCGCATGCCGAATTTGTCACCAGCGTCAACACACGCTACTGCATAACAGCGCATCCTCATCCGTCGTCAACACCCCCTCACTTCGTCGGTGACATCGCTGCTCCTACTCGAATTGCAACCGCTTCAACCGGTATTGATTCCCCGACGGGAACCGTTTCCTCCTGTTTAAATTCTAGTCCTAACCCGCTACGCAAAGGACCGTGCTGTTGGCTACTGCTTTGGTGAAGGTATATGATTGTTCCGGTCGTTGGCAACACGCTCGTTTACTATTCGACTCAGGCTCGCACGCTTCTTTCGTAACGGCGTGTGTGCAACGATTAGGTCTACCAAGAACGTCATCAACGGTGATCATCGCTGGGATTGGGTCATCTCAAGAGGCCTATCTAGAGGTGAGACAGTACTTTCGCTTTTTTCCTACTGCTCAGGACAATGCTGTGCTATTAATGCGCTGATCTTACCGAGATTCACGAGCGACTTACCGACGCAGACCTTTGCCGACCCAGCATGGCGACATCTTCAGGAGTTAGCAGACCCACACTTTATGAAGCCTGGTAGAGTAGACATATTAGTTGGAATGGATGTCATAGACCGACTCGTATGCTCGGAACTTCGCAAGGATCCACCCGTCACTCCATTGACGCAGCGAACGGTCTTCGGTTGGACGCTGATCGGATGTGTTGACGGTTCTAGTCCACCAACGCCATGTTTACCGTCTTTACACTGTGATGTTTTCCTGGATCGTGCGCTCACCAGATTGTGGGAGCTAGAAGTATCACCGCGAGTCGACACACCAAAGGTCTTCTGATGGTCGATTCATAGTCGAGTTGCCACTGAAACCTGATGTTTCTTCGGGAGAGTCCCGAAGTTTTGCTGTTCGCAGCCTGCTGCGCATTGAGAGAAATCTCGCTGGTGATGCCGATTTACGCTCACGCTACAACGAGTTTATGGAGGAGTTAATCGCTATGAATCATATGGAACCCGTATGCACCGCAGCTAGTCAGGCCTATTATATGCCACATCACCCGGTTATAAAGGAGTCGAGTGTAACCACGAAGCTGGGGGTCGTTTTCAACGCTTCCGCCAAAACCACTACTGGGAAATCGCTCAACGATGCGTTACTCGTCGGGCTACAACTGTAACCAGATTAGTATTTAATTTTGATGCGTTTCAGAACGCACCGCTTTACTGTAACGGCGGATATAGCATAGGTCTACCGGCAGGTTTGCGTATCATCAAAGCACGTTGACCTACAACGAATTGTCTGGCGTCGTGACCTGTCCTTAGCAATTCACGAGTTTCGAATGTTACGCGTTACGTATGGAGGCTCAGCTAGATCCCACTTGGCTGTCAAATCACTGCAACAAACTGCTAAGCGTTCGCTCAAAAATTGTGAAAAAGCTGTTGCCGTCATCCTTAAGGATTTTTATATGGATGACCTGCTAACTGGTGCATCGTGCGAGAATGAGCTCAAATTGTTGCAACGGAGTGTTTCTGAGATCCTAAGCGAAAGGGGCTTCGAACTTGGCGAAATAGGCGTCTAACTGTGTGGAGCTGAACGAAAGCATCTCCAACGCATCTAAGGATATTTCGCACTACATAGCTAACGGTAAGGATGTTCACGCACTGGGTCTCATCTGGGACACCGAAGGAGACTACTTCACGTTCGCGGTCAATATCAACAACCCGCCTGTAGGGTTAACTAAGAGAGCTTTCCTGACCGACGCTAGTTCGACCCGTTAGGATTGCTTGCTCCTGCAACGATCAAAGCCAAGATGTGGTTTCAAGACATTTGGCGTGCTGAGGTTGGTTGGGATGATCCAGTACCTGAAACAATCGCAAGGCAATGGATCCAACACCGCTCAGATCTGCAACATCTTTCCAGGTTAAAGGTAAATCGCTGGCTCGGCTTAGGATCGGTCGGATCGGTTACAGAGCTCCATGTCTTCGCCGATGCATCGGAGCACGCCTATGCTGCAGTTTTGTACGGTCGCACCGTGATGACAAGGTCACTGTTGCGCTAGTCTCATCAAAATCCAAGGTAGCACCAATATAACCCACAACGTTACCGCGTCCCGAGCTGTATAGTTGATGCATAGTTGGAGCGATCTTCCTTTCCCTCTGTATGCTTGGACGGATTGAACCATTACATTGGCATTGTTTCACGGGCACCCCAGCAAAAGGGTCACGTTTGTTGCGAACCGTGTTGCTTATGTCCAAGAAGTCCTACCGCCTGAGTGCTGGCATCATGTCCGATCTGAAGAGAATCCAGCAGATTGTGCCTCGAGGCATAACCCCAGCCGAACTAGTGGGTCTTCCGCTGTGGTGGGCTGGTCCCAGCTTTCTCAGGAGTTCAGAGCAGTGCTCGAAAAAAACTACGGCAGAGCAGCACTCAACAAAGTTGGGTGTACGAAGCAAGGTACACATCGCTGACTCAGACAGTAATTGGTCCTTAATGAGGAAGTGGTCCTCACTTTCAAAGCAGCGTCGAATTATAGTGTATGTTCTACGATTCCTCCACAATGCGCGCACGAGTATTCAATCCACCGCTGGGAAACGATGTGGTCCTCCAAGTTGTCAGGAGATATCCGAAGCTGAAAGCCGTGTAATTAAGTATACCCAATATTTTTTATTTTGCTAACGAGATTGATCTTTGCAGCGCAAAAAAGCCTATTCCGTTACGAAGCAGTCTTTTTCACTTGCATCCACTTCTCGACGAAAACGGTGTTCTACGGGTCGGAGGTAGACTAAAACACGCCGAAGTTACACCTGATATGAAACATCCTATCATTTTACCTAAGAATCCACCGCTGGCGAAGCCAATATTCATAAACTGACATTGCACGCGGGACTCCGTATAATGCAGGTTGTGTTGCAACGCCGTTTTTGGGTTATTGGCGCCCGGAGCCTGGTTCGCACCGTTTACCATAAGTGCGTTAATTGCACATGTCTGAATCGTCATGTCGCCACACAATCAACGGGAGATCTACCCGCCGTTCGGACTACGTACGCCGCTGTTTTACCCGCACCGCAATCGACTACGATGGACCTTATATGTTTAAGTTTACTTATGGAAGAGGTGCAAAATCTACCAAAGGATACATCTGCTCATTCGTTTGGATGTGCACGGTCCCCGTGCACTTGAAATTCGTGGGAGACCTGTTGGCATCAGCTTTTCTCAACGCGATCAAGCGGTGCGTTAATCGCAGACACTGTAAAGTCATGTTCTCTGATAATGGCACCAATTTCGTTGGCGCTGAAAGGGAACTTCGTAACAGCTTTCAACGTTGCATGGCAGATAGCAGGCTTCGCTGCTTTTTCGCTGATTCCCATGTCGAATGGCGATTCAACCCTCCTAGCGCACTTCACATGGGAAGATTTTGAGAAATTGCAATCAAGCGCATAAAATACCACTTGAAACGCGTTTTTGGAGTTTTTTCTGTCATTTGAAGAGTTTAGCACGCTGTTGACTGAAGTAGAAGCCTGTGTGAACTCCCGCCCGCTATGCGACAACTCCGCAAATGTAGACAATTTAGAGGTACTAACGCCTGGACACTTCATCATGGGCGAACCGCTGAAATCGATCCCAGAGCCTGAGGGTTAAGCGCTCTGTGGAAATCTACATCAGCGATGGCAGGCGATTTCTGCTATGAGGCAGCATTTCTGGCGCCGTTGGCGAGATGAGTACCTCGTGGATTTGCAGCGCCGCACCAAGTGGCTGTGGCATTCCCGAAACGTACAAGAAGGTGATGTTGTCGCCATCTTTAGTGAGCCTACGCCTCCTACAAAGTGGCTACTTGCACGCGTGTTAAAATGTCACCCTGGCGCTGAAGGACGTGTACGAGTACTAACAACGCCGTATGGAGAATTGGTCAGACCGATAGTGAAACTTTGCATTTTACCGACGAAAGGAGATCTATTTTGTGACGAAACTTTATAAGATCTAGTTTGTCGATGCTAATCGAAATTGTTATTGTAAATTCTGAATTGAACATATCAATATAGTTCAAGGGAGGCGGTATGTTGGATTCAGATATGCAAGGGTATTAGTTATCCCAAGTGTTAATACATGCACATGCATAAATGTAAATTTAGCGTTCCTGCCTAAGGGTTAACAGGAGCTGTCAAGTTAACCTCTGCTTTTTTCATATTCGTTTTTCTGTTAAGGTTTTGCGATCATCGTTTTTGCAACGTCTCGTTTTCGCTATCGCTTTACTTGCCGCAAATTAAATCGGCTATTTGTACATTATTAACATTAAATACACTGAGTTAAGTAATTAAACTTTCGTTTGATTAGATGGGTTTATCACCGCAACCTATGGGAAGCATTCGTTGAAAGGAATCTGCCCCAACATACACATTTCTAAAAAATAAATGTCAAAACTTTAAATTTTACTGTTCAATTTCTACTCGACACGAATTTCTCTGTAGGTGAGTCTTCGGAGTCGTAGTAACATTAGTCTCAACGATCGACAAAAACTAGGTGATTGAGAACAAAGGCAATAGCATAGACAATTTCTCCACTGAGTTGCAGAAACGAGCTACTGGACGAAAGAGGTCAGACTGCAGCTGGTTATTCACGTCGATGGCGAACCAGTTTCTACTGTGAATAACCCAAAAATCCTCTGAGCTACCTTTAACAGTCTGCTCTCCTTATCGGCGCATACAACCGCAATTGTCAACAAAGTACAGAGAACAATGTCCTCAAGTCGCTCGCCAGCAGCACCTGGGGCAAAAACCAAGAAACGTTGCTGGCAACATACAAGGCATTTGGCCGACCTAAACTATGCAGCTGGACGCAGTGGACGAAGCTACAGAAACGCCAATAAATTATCAATAACTTATCAGACTTCAATTATTTTTCCAATTTTTTAGAAATAGATTTTACCAATAATAGAGCAATTACATTGGAATTGGAAAGATATCTTATGTCCAGTCATTAATATCATGTCAATCTTGTAATTCCTAATCTGTTTCAAATTCTTGGTTGGTTTTTTGAATGTTTGCATAAGTAATCTTCTAAATTAAATTTTTAAGTAGACAAATTAGCATAATGTATGATAGTTATATTTAATTATCCGCTTATTGTCTGTTATAACTATAGTTAATTGTTAGGCATAAGTAAATAAAAAAATACAAATAAATAAATAAGTCCTCGGAGTCACCTTCGAAAGTCTTCTCTCCTTCTCGGCGCATACAACCGCAATTGTCAACAAAGTACAGAGCCGCAACAATGTCCTCAAGTTGCTGGCCGGCAGCACTTGGAGCAAAGGCAAAGAAACGTTGTTGGCAATATATACGGCAATTGTCCGGTCAGTTCTAAATTATGGACGCGATGGACAAAGCTGCAGACTAGCCAGAACATAGCACTTCGGACTGCGACTGGATGACTTCCGATGCGCCCCAACACCACCTGCACGACGAGGCCCAGATGCTCCCCAAGCAGTTCCTAGTAGGGCCACAGACGTCGGCACCCGAACAGACAACTGCTCGCAGAAGAGCCCTCAGGCACGTCAGGAAGCTTCTCTATGAACTGAAGGACGAGGTCCAGAGGTTCATAAATCAACCTGCATACCGACAGGCCCAGGGAGTCGGTCTCGAGTTATATAGACTCTGGACTTGTAAATGCTGTTCTGGGCACACAACCACCTGACGTGGACGGGACAGAACTTTGTCTGCCTCGGGAGACCCGCACCACAATAGCCCAACTTCGATCTAGCTATTGCAGCAAGCTAAACTCATAACTGACCAGAATAAAAGATCTGCCCCACCTGTGCACGGCATGCGGAGAGTCGCCACATGACTCACGGCACCACTTCGCATGCCTCCAAAATCCCACCCAGCTAACGCCCCCATCCCTATAAAGATCCCATACCGAACTTGCGTACTTCCTGTGTCTCCCCTTAGCTGAACCAGACGACAACGCAGATGGCTGAGCCGACTCGAGCGGAGTTTATTTAGTAGCCGCTACAACAACAACAATTAACCTGAGATTCTTAACAGGGATACTGACGGGGCACTGCAGAATATACTACGATATGACACCAGAAACCCCACGGCATCTCTTATTATGCGATGCGGTTGCGAGAAGGCTAAGATGGATAGGAAGGGGAAAAGGCTGATTGATGATGCTTAATGATTAGATGGACTGTTGACTGGTCACTTCTCATTTAATAAACACCTGACTGAGGTAGGCATTCATGACAACTCCATTTGCCCATCCTGCCTTGAAGAGAATGAGACGGTGGAACACTGTTTGTGCTTCTGCCCCGCCTTTGCAAGAATAAGGTATGAGATATTTGGCCGCGATGTTTTGAGAGACGAACACCTGAGCTCTTTGACATCCAACAATCTGCTCCAATTTATTCGTAGATCGTTTAGATTTAAAACAGATTTCAAGGGAAGGCGAAATCAGCACAATGGGTGGCATGTAGTCTGAGTTCTGTTTTCTGGAAGCATTGTTTTGTGTTAGTTCCGATAAAAGAAAAATGTTTTATGCTTAAAACACTGTTGGACGAACCTGATGAACACAGAGTGGTAACAACTTTCTTATAATATTAATTTGTTATGCTAATATTAATATGAAATATATCCGGAAGATAATTTAGGTAGGCCTTAAGTGAAGCCATTATGAAAGACTTGCACAAAAAAGGCTTTTCTTATTTATAATTTACTAGCTGTATGTATTCCTGTATTCTGTTACATGGATGATAAATTATTAACGAAACAAAGCATACGTTTCGTATGAGTTTGATTTTGTAATAAGTACTTGTGTTGTGTGCACACAATATTTGTCGTTTTTCCATTCTCTGCATAGATATTAAGGATATCTGGTTTGCCGACACGGGAACACGCAAAATCTGAGAACCAATCCGCATCTCAATACAAACCATACTTTTCCAAAGGTTGACCTAGAGCATTATTGATAATGATTCCGAATGCCAATCGAATTGGAAATAGCAATAGGGCTATTCGCGATCCGGTGCAAATGGGCTAGCATCATTGCATTGCAAATTTGTATTGCAAATTATTTGCAATACACAAACAAAATACACGCATTTGCATTTGTCATGGCTTGACAAATTTACAATACCGAAAATCCATAGCACAAAAATGCTATGCATTGCAACTCTGGTTGACATTTCTATCAGCTGATTAAAAAAGTTTTACCATGACAGTTTAATTAAGGTCGCTCACGATCCATGGCATATTTCTGCAATTGCATAAATTTGTCAGCTATTATGCACCGAATCGCGAATAGCCCTAATATTTAAAATCGAAATGGTGTATCGGCTGGGTTCATGGGAATTCTTCACCTTTGAAAGGCCACGTTAAAATCTTTACTTACAATACGCTCTTCATCAATTTATTAACAGCGAGTCGCGTGCCGTTGCAGAGTTTTGCTGATTAATATTCCGCAACATGATAATTGACACACCTATTTTCAATTTCTGTATGTGGGCTCATCCCTGGAAGAGTAATCGAGTTCAAAAATTCCGTTGAATAATTAACTGCTTCGTCTTTTTCCACAACGGTGGACGTGTGTGTTATTTCCGCAACATGATAATTGGCACACTGTTTTCAATTTCAGTATGTGGGCTCATCCCTGGAAGATTAATCGAGTTCAAAAATTCCGTTGGATAATTAACTGCTTCGTCTTTTTCCACAACGGTGGACGTATGTGTTATTTCCTCACTTTAAATGCTGGATTGAATAACATTAGTGGCATTCACCAAAGTGAGCAAGCTCAAGCAACGACTGTCGTCAATACCGCTCTTATTTAGTTGATAGACATCCTTATTCTTCGCAACAAGAATAGCTCGTTCACTGAGCCTATAATTAATTTTATTAATTAAGAAACATTCTTTCGAACAGTTCTCCTTTCGACGTTCCTAAGTTACAAAAATTATCAGGCAATAAAATTGTCTTAATCTCTCATTGGCAGCTTTCCGTTCCCAATGTCCAGTACTTGTCGCGAGAATACCTCGGCCGCAGTGTATATATGTTCATCTTGCCACAATGTTGACTAATTCAGGGAAGCATTTATCTCGCCCGCTAGTGTTAATGAAGAAATTACAGACAATGTTTGCGTAAAATCTCCTGAGAGCAATATCAATGCATTGCCGAATGGTACAACGTTTCTATGCAAATCCCGCGACAATCGATTAAGAACCTCAAGCAATTTTTTATGTGCCATGGTGCACTCATACCAAACAATGAGTTTTTATTTTGGTAATACTTTTTCCATACCGGATACTCTGGAAATATTTCACGTGGGAGTTTCGATGATTTATATGTTTAGTGGCAGCTCAAGTGCTGAATTAGCAATGCTTCCACTTGGTAGCAATGTCTCAGCAATGCTAGATTAAGCAATAGCTAAGGTTATGTAATTTTTTAATTGAACCGTTGCCAGAATCAATCTGATAAGGAATGGTTTCCTACTTTCTCCTGGCGCATCCAAGAAGAAGGTCCCCCAACTCTGTAATTTATCATTTGCATCTTCCTTTTTGGTTCTGTAACCGCATAAGCGATTTCGGCCGAGTTCGACAAAGTGCGTCAGTTGTTTCTCTCTGCCAACTGACGTCAATCGGAAATGCCCGTGAAGCCAAGTCCTTCTCCACTTGGTCTCTCCATTGCATTGGGGGCCTCCCTCTTCTTCTGCTACAATCACCGGATTGCCAGTTGAATACTTTCAGACCTGGAACGCCGGTGCCTAATAGAACGACATAGCCAAGCCAGCGGAGCCGCTGTATTTTGATTCGCTGCACTATGTACATTTCTTTGTAAAGCTCATTAAGCTCTTCACACCATCATCTACGACACTCGCCGTCGTCAACGCGTAGAGGCCTATAAATCTTCTCTAAGGTCTCGAATACTCCAAAAGCCGCCTGATCGAATGTTGTTATTGTTGAAGTTTCTGCGCCATACACCACCTCGGGCATAATGAGTGACATATAGAGTGTGGTTTTTGTACGTTGAGAGAGAACCTTTTCTCCCGAAGTGCCTATTCAGTCCAAAGTAGCACTTGTTGGCTAGAGTTGTTCTGCGTGGGACTTCCATGCTGATATCTTTATCGGTGATAATGCTGGTTCCCTAGTAAACGAAATTCTCCACTTTCCCGAAATTATAACTGTCAACAGTGACGTGGGTGCCAAGACGCGAATCGCTGACTGTTTACTTTATGACAGGAGATACTACTTCGTCTTGTCCTCGTTTAGTACCAGGCCCATTCGCTTTGCTTCCTTATCCAGCTTGGAAAAGGCAGAACAGACTTCGCGATTTTTACTACCGATGATGCCAGCAATTGCACGCTCTTGTAAAAAATGTTTTCCTTGTGGTTCAGTTCTGCAGCTTTTATTATCTAAACGTTTGCATCATGCGATCGTTAATGCCCTTCTGAATTCGCTTTAATTTGGGAATCTTTGATTGCAAATAGGAGTTCACAAAAGTAATAATAAACATAATCATAATAACATTATCTAATTTTATTCAAAATTTCTTTACTCGCAATATACGTAATAAGCTATGGCGACCCCAAATAAAATTCTTAATGATTGAAAGTTAACTGATTTATAATGTTAGGGAATAAGTTTTCATTAAGTACTTTTTAAAGAGCTTTCATGGGATAATTTTTTGTTTTCGTTGCTCTTTTATCATTTTTTTAATTGTTTCAGTAGTTTTTAACCGACTACAAAACGGTTATCAGTTCGTCGGAACATTTTTTTTTTTTTTTTTTTTTTTTTTTTTTTTTTTTTTTTTTTTTTTTTTTTTTTTTTGTATGTAGGTTACCGCATAACTTTGGACCACGTCAACCGAATTCCAGGTGGTCCCATACTAATTTGGTTTAGATCCGATCATTGGCTCATTAAAAAATTAACGGTACTATTAAATTTGTATATGAGAATTGAAGTCGGTTGTGTTTTTTGCTTAAAAATTACTTTTTTATTAATTGTTTACATTGTGTAAATCGTGTACCAACTCCTCGTTGATAATATGATCACTTCGTTTGATAAGATGTTGTAAAATAAAAAATTAAATATATAAAATACCTTTCGTTTTGTACCCATATTGTACCTCAAACATATTTTCGATTGTGAGTCTTCTTAAAACTCTTTAGTTTGATACCCACATTGCAATATTTCATTTATTTAATCATTTTACCTGTGTTTAGGCCTGTAGACTAAACCAAACATATCAATATACATATAAACGCACACATGTATACATGTATTTATTAGACACGCTTTGGCGACAAAAAACCATGTCTTCACTCTTAGCCTCGATTTTGAAAAGGCTGTCCCCAACAATCCCCAACAAGTGGTCATCGCAATATTATTGATATGGCAACTCCCGACAGTGGTCATTCGCAATAATGATACTGACATTTTTTTACAACGTGAGCTGTCACTTTTTGGACTCGAACTTCCGCTGGTGAATCTTCTTTTTTTCTTGGTAGCCGACCGCATTTTGTATTGTATTTAAAATCAAAGTTCATCCATTAAATTAGTTTTATACATTGCATAAAACACTGTGTTATCATTTACGCATAAAAAGGCTTACGATAGGATAGGCATTCATGTAGTTCTAAGACAACTTGCAAGGAAGTGGCGGATACAGGGGAGGAGCGATGGGGGCGTAAGCAGTTTTTTATCCCATNTTATTCAAAATTTCTTTACTCGCAATATACGTAATAAGCTATGGCGACCCTAAATAAAATTGTTAATGATTGAAAGTTAACTGATTTATGTTAGGGAATTGCACGCTCTTGTAAAAAATGTTTCACTTGTGGTTCAGTTCTGCAGCTTTTATTATCTAAACGTTTGCATCATGCGATCGTTAATGCCCTTCTGAATTCGCTTTAATTTGGGAATCTTTGATTGCAAATAGGAGTTCACAAAAGTAATAATAAACATAATCATAATAACATTATCTAATTTTATTCAAAATTTCTTTACTCGCAATATACGTAATAAGCTATGGCGACCCCAAATAAAATTCTTAATGATTGAAAGTTAACTGATTTATAATGTTAGGGAATAAGTTTTCATTAAGTACTTTTTAAAGAGCTTTCATGGGATAATTTTTTGTTTTCGTTGCTCTTTTATCATTTTTTTAATTGTTTCAGTAGTTTTTAACCGACTACAAAACGGTTATCAGTTCGTCGGAACATTTTTTTTTTTTTGTATGTAGGTTACCGCATAACTTTGGACCACGTCAACCGAATTCCAGGTGGTCCCATACTAATTTGGTTTAGATCCGATCATTGGCTCATTAAAAAATTAACGGTACTATTAAATTTGTATATGAGAATTGAAGTCGGTTGTGTTTTTTGCTTAAAAATTACTTTTTTATTAATTGTTTACATTGTGTAAATCGTGTACCAACTCCTCGTTGATAATATGATCACTTCGTTTGATAAGATGTTGTAAAATAAAAAATTAAATATATAAAATACCTTTCGTTTTGTACCCATATTGTACCTCAAACATATTTTCGATTGTGAGTCTTCTTAAAACTCTTTAGTTTGATACCCACATTGCAATATTTCATTTATTTAATCATTTTACCTGTGTTTAGGCCTGTAGACTAAACCAAACATATCAATATACATATAAACGCACACATGTATACATGTATTTATTAGACACGCTTTGGCGACAAAAAACCATGTCTTCACTCTTAGCCTCGATTTTGAAAAGGCTGTCCCCAACAATCCCCAACAAGTGGTCATCGCAATATTATTGATATGGCAACTCCCGACAGTGGTCATTCGCAATAATGATACTGACATTTTTTTACAACGTGAGCTGTCACTTTTTGGACTCGAACTTCCGCTGGTGAATCTTCTTTTTTTCTTGGTAGCCGACCGCATTTTGTATTGTATTTAAAATCAAAGTTCATCCATTAAATTAGTTTTATACATTGCATAAAACACTGTGTTATCATTTACGCATAAAAAGGCTTACGATAGGATAGGCATTCATGTAGTTCTAAGACAACTTGCAAGGAAGTGGCGGATACAGGGGAGGAGCGATGGGGGCGTAAGCAGTTTTTTATCCCATTCAATTTTACTGCATGTTTAAAGTAACTGATTTTTGTAATTTTTTTTTTATTGACCATGTTAGCCATTTTATTCCATACAAAAAATTTTCGACGATTTTTTTTTGTTATTAGGAGAAAATGAGCATACTCAAAATGTTTCTAAAGAATCTCATTAAAAAGCTCGAAATTTTTACCAAGTTTGTTGATTTCTTTTTTAATTTTGCACAAAGATTGAAACTTGGATTTATATGCTTTCTGTTAAATATATACCTTTAAAAAAACAATAATTAAAATTAAAAAAAATTTAATAAATGGTGAAATCTTGCCAATATGTGAATGTCGTAAAGTTATGATAAGAACTATATGTATGCATGTCGAATTACACTTATCGATACTACTTCTTATCTATTTCCTCGGTGAATGTAGAAAATTTCACATTCAACTGTGTAGCAAGACGTTCGTAGGGGGATAACAGCAAAATGCGTAGAAAAAGCGCTTGCCGCGTTAGTTACCGGTATCGCTAAAGAATTATATATTAAGACATTTTCCTTTCTCGGAGAGCGGTGAGATGAAATATTCGGGCTACTTATCGTGCATTTATCGCCGAAGATTATTATCGAAAGGTAATATTATACCACTATTGCATAATATTTAGCTCGGTCTCCGATATACATTACATAAACATTTTTGAGTTGAACTATTACTTCCATACATATGAAATTCGGGAATATAATACGCTACAAAAAGACGCTATCAGTTTGGATGGAGAGTATAAAGTGTGGTCAGAACGATGAACAAATGAGGTAACCCTTTCGACCCGGAACTCTATTATCAATGGTAGCTTTCAATTTATGGGCCCAATATGTTATTTGCCCCACAAATAAATGTTCTTCGGTGTCAAAGTGGGCGTGGCCTAAGGGGCTGATTCGGAGGGTGGTGGAAAACCATTGTACCATCCGGGATATTATATTAAGTGGTACATATGTGTACCAACCGTCCTCTAGGAAATTCTTAAAAATGTTTTATCTTTTTTAGAACCAAACAAAAGAATTCATTTATTTTGTATTTGAATTATGCACAAATTTAGTAATAATAAACAGTCAAAGAATTAACAATATATTGGTAAGAAATTCCTAAAATATAATGAAATGGTGCACAACAGAATTTGCACAAAGCAACTTTGTTCGAGTTTGCTTTTATGCAACGTTGTTGTGTGGTGCTTTGAATAGAAAGATGTATCTGACTCAATACACGACGTGCTAAGCTTGGTGATACTGACCTGCGTAAAGTTGTAGTTTTAGAACCTTGTTCAATCAGTATTTCGGCCAAGGTCACCAAAAACGATTTGAATGGCATTTTATTCCTCCTTAGCTTATTGTAAATAACCCACGCGTTTACGGCTGTCATCACTATAAAACGGTAAAAGACCTTGTTCCACTATTTTTCTGATTTTCGACTNTGTCGAATTACACTTATCGATACTACTTCTTATCTATTTCCTCGGTGAATGTAGAAAATTTCACATTCAACTGTGTAGCAAGACGTTCGTAGGGGGATAACAGCAAAATGCGTAGAAAAAGCGCTTGCCGCGTTAGTTACCGGTATCGCTAAAGAATTATATATTAAGACATTTTCCTTTCTCGGAGAGCGGTGAGATGAAATATTCGGGCTACTTATCGTGCATTTATCGCCGAAGATTATTATCGAAAGGTAATATTATACCACTATTGCATAATATTTAGCTCGGTCTCCGATATACATTACATAAACATTTTTGAGTTGAACTATTACTTCCATACATATGAAATTCGGGAATATAATACGCTACAAAAAGACGCTATCAGTTTGGATGGAGAGTATAAAGTGTGGTCAGAACGATGAACAAATGAGGTAACCCTTTCGACCCGGAACTCTATTATCAATGGTAGCTTTCAATTTATGGGCCCAATATGTTATTTGCCCCACAAATAAATGTTCTTCGGTGTCAAAGTGGGCGTGGCCTAAGGGGCTGATTCGGAGGGTGGTGGAAAACCATTGTACCATCCGGGATATTATATTAAGTGGTACATATGTGTACCAACCGTCCTCTAGGAAATTCTTAAAAATGTTTTATCTTTTTTAGAACCAAACAAAAGAATTCATTTATTTTGTATTTGAATTATGCACAAATTTAGTAATAATAAACAGTCAAAGAATTAACAATATATTGGTAAGAAATTCCTAAAATATAATGAAATGGTGCACAACAGAATTTGCACAAAGCAACTTTGTTCGAGTTTGCTTTTATGCAACGTTGTTGTGTGGTGCTTTGAATAGAAAGATGTATCTGACTCAATACACGACGTGCTAAGCTTGGTGATACTGACCTGCGTAAAGTTGTAGTTTTAGAACCTTGTTCAATCAGTATTTCGGCCAAGGTCACCAAAAACGATTTGAATGGCATTTTATTCCTCCTTAGCTTATTGTAAATAACCCACGCGTTTACGGCTGTCATCACTATAAAACGGTAAAAGACCTTGTTCCACTATTTTTCTGATTTTCGACTATATTCGTACAGGCCACTCATTTGATTTACTAAATCAACACCTCCCATAATTTGACGATAAAATGGCATTTTTCGACTGTTTTCAAAGTTTTTTCATAATTGTTATCCCTGGTTCGTAGCAATTTCTTATTATAAAACCCCTTTCGTATCTTGCCGCTTTACGTATAGAAGGCCTGCAGATGTGCTTTAGAATTCTATTTCTCCTCTTTGCATTTTCTTACTCGTAAACTTAGGTACCTTCTTTCTGTTATACATTATATGTAGTACCAACGGCTAAATAAGGAATATATTTCAATAAATTAACTGATTTGAAAAAGCGATCAAAACGCAAAGTAATAAAAATATTTTCTACGATTTAGCTGACCAGTTTGCTTACTTCTCTTTCTCCAAGTGTTCCTGCGGTTTCTTCAAGGTCTTTTCATATTTATTTATTTCATATTTCATCTTTATTCAGTCTATGATTTCCAATCTTACAGACTAGAAGTAGGCTAAAAAGTATTAACGGTGACTAGTATATGTACAATTACGAAAATAGGTTTCAAGAGATGATTTAAAACGACTTCTTGGAAACGAAGTCGATATATAAGCTCTTTGAGATATTGTTAAATTCCACAAGGCCTCGAAAAATAGACACAAAAGATGAGTAGTTAGTCTTAACGGCAGGAACGTAAAAGGGGATGTGAGAGCGAAGAGTTCTGAAAGGCACATTAAAGGTAACCTGCTCAAGCAGAGATGGGCAGTCAATGGAGCCAGAGATAAGATCGAAGACGAATAAGAGTAATTGGGTACGTCTTCTATTTTCTAATGATAGCAAATTTATTAGTTTACACCGGGAGTAATATGAGGGAATCGGATCTGAGAAGTTAAGAGAAGCGAGGGCAAATCGAATAAACACCTTTTGAACTCGCTCAATCCTAGAGCCGTGACAATTATAAATAGGGCTCCATATAATAGAGGCATACGCAAGTTTAGATCGTACTAAGGAATTAAATAATGCTTTCCGAGGGTAAGTGTCTCTAAAATCCTTGGCATATCGACGAATAAATGCTAAATTACTATAAACTTTTGGGAGTAAATGACAAACACGATTTATAAATGAAAAATTCGAGTCAAACACAACACCAAGATCAACAAATTCACTAACAGAAGTAAGCAGATGGTTTACGAGGTAATAAATTGAAGTAAGGGTATTTTGAGATTTAGATAAGGTCATCTTAAAGCACTTTTTTACATTCAAAGGTAGTTTATTATATTCACAGCAATTTAAAAGACGATCTAAATCTTCCTGAAGAAAGAGAACATCAGATGAGGAGGTTATTCTACGAAAGTTTTAAATCATCGGCATACAATAAAAAACTGGCGTGTTTGAAACACGTGCTAATATCGTTTATAAACAGGACAAACAATAGGGGGCCAAGAATGCTACCCTGGGGTCAGTGGCGTAGCCAGGGGGAAACATGGGGGATAGTCCGAACTGTATATTTTTTTATTACCTGAAAATTTGGATAAATAAGAGCCTAATACCATTAAAAAATAAAATTGCAGTATGGTAGATTTCCATATTTTATATTTAAAAATTTAATATTGCAAGTTTTGAAACAGTAACTTTTACATAGCTAGCTTTTTTAGCTTTTCGCGTTCTCCCCTCTAGGAAGATTGGTTTGCTTCTTTTTTGCGACCTCTTCCACTAGACACCGAAACTACCACGTTTTCTTGCAGTTTTCTAAGTCCATACGAAGAGGAGACATTTGAAATTGTATAAATAAGTATTATAGCGACTTTTGCAAGAGTAGTTAACATTTCATGCTATTTTTTCAGAATATAGAAAAATTTTTCACTCTGCTGTTAGTGGACATGAAACCCACCAAAAACTAATAATCTAAAAAAATTTACATAGCGCACTTTGCAAGTGGACTACTCAATTGTTGAATATGCTATCTTATTTGTCCCTTCTTTTTATACAATTAAGGAGCGGCTGAATGGTTTAACGATGTTAGCGGTACATAATGATGTGCCGATTACAACACAAGAAGTAATTGAAAAAATGTGTGTTAAGCAACGAAGATTAAAAATCGCTTTATAAGTAATAAGATTTTGTAGACTTGTACACAAATAAATGTAAATAGATACGCGTAAATATATAAATATGCAGATATATTCAATGTGTAAAAACTGAAGTGTATACTAACGAAACTTCTACAAATCAAAACTGGACTGCACACTAATTAATTAAAATGGTGTAGTAATTTAATTTTTTAAATTTAAGTAAAGCATGAATTCCCCAGGGAGTAACCGAGTAGACAAAAAATATATAACGGTAGAAATAGCACATACATAGATATATGAAATAATGCCCACAGGCGACGAACTATAGGCAAAACACGATTTTTTTTCAAAATCGTAGATCTTCGCTTAGAAAAGAGATAATGCAATGCAGCATTTAACCCTTTAATGCAGAGTCGTTCATATATGAAACGCTTTTTAACCCTTTCAAGGCAGAGGAAAAAGGTTCTCAATATGCTTTTGAATGTGCTTTTTCTCATGTTGACTAGATATTAATCGTAGAAAATTTTTCCATAGTAAAATAATAATAAAAATAAATAAATAAAAAAAAATAAAACAAAAAAATAAAAATATTAAAAATAAAAATAAATAGAAAGAAAAAAATAAATAAAAAGTACGTTGAAAACATATTGAGAACCATTTTGCCTCTGCCCTGAAAGGGTTAAAAAGCGTTTCATATATGACAGACTCTGCATTAAAGGGTTAAGTGCTGCACTTTCGTAAAGATATCGACCAGTATAACCATTTTTGTTATATAAATTTTTTTGTGAAAGCTGATAGTTTACGAGTTATTAGAGTTTAAAGGTAGCTTTTCCTTTTCCAATCTGGCCACTCGGGTACAGCATCCAATGTCCCAAGAATCGAGTCTTAAGATAAAATAAAGAGAAATCTTTCTGAAACAGTGCTAATGGTGTATTAAATAGGGTGTTTTCTAGTGGAATGGGAGCCAAAATCCAAAATTAAAAAAAGCGACATTTTGAACGGTATTTTGAGGGTTAAGTTATTGTAACTTTTCTATAGTTTTCCTATATTATATGATCATTTATCTTCACGATAAAAAAATTTTCATTCCATTATCTCTTTTCTAAGCGAAGATCTACGATTTAAAAAAAAAACTCGTGTTTTGCCTATAGTGCGACACCTCTAGCCATTGTGTATCACAACTTTAAGTTATCGATGCAAATTTTTTTTAAAGACAGGGGATTAGTTGAACCAAAAGTTGAACGAAAATAGGCAGCCGACCAACTTCATTGAAAGCGATTAGTTGAAAGGCCGATTACACCAGGCGTTTGTTGCTTTCAACTAAAAATCGCCTCATGTAAATTCCCTATCACCGGACTACTGGTACGCATATGTACCACCAAAGGAGACTGCTGGTGCATATATGTACCATATGTTTGAACTTGTGAAAACAGAGGTTTATAATAAAACNTTAGTTGAACCAAAAGTTGAACGAAAATAGGCAGCCGACCAACTTCATTGAAAGCGATTAGTTGAAAGGCCGATTACACCAGGCGTTTGTTGCTTTCAACTAAAAATCGCCTCATGTAAATTCCCTATCACCGGACTACTGGTACGCATATGTACCACCAAAGGAGACTGCTGGTGCATATATGTACCATATGTTTGAACTTGTGAAAACAGAGGTTTATAATAAAACTTTATCACCGTATTTACAGGCAATAATTAGAAACAGCTTTATTTTCCTATAATATATTTAAATATACTAAGAAATCTTCACAAACGCAAGGAAATCTGTACAAAAACGTTAACGGGAGGGCCTCTCCCCAGAAATAAAACGAAATAGGGCATAACAGGAGATGCAAAACTGAATGTGTAGAGTCCAGGCTGATGGTAAAATTCCTAACAGAGGGCGTGGTTTATTTCCAAATCTGATTAAATGTAAATTACAAATTTAGGGATGTTTAAACTTTGGTGGTACATATATGTACCATCCGGGTCGAAAGGGGTAAGCGAAAAGCCATACCTAAAATCAGCAGCAGAAGTTCTTGGTAAAAGGGACGGACGAATATGCTTTTCCGCTGATTAACAAACTTCTCCGCATTCTAACTACACTTCGGGCTAGTAACGCTTCTTCAGAAAGAAGTTAACCTTCGCCGGTTAAAAACATGGTTCCATAGTACGATGAATGAAAAGAGACTGATAGGTCTAGCACTTTTACACGTACACTCAGGGCCAGTTTTTCAGTGCACGGTCGTGGTTTAAACTTAGTTTAAACGCCCGAGCTGACTGCTTTACACTAAGATTAGCCAATCAAATGTCAGTCAGCTGTTCATTTTAAATTCAGTTTACGTAATCTAAGTTTAAGCTGCGCCTGAACTGGCCCTTAGATATTAAAATTGACACTGAACGGATAATACAAAGATTCCCAAAAGGAAAGCGCAAAATTGAATTTGCAATTTAAATTATTATAATCAAAATTCCGATTAAGTTGTTAAGTTACTTAACTACATCCCTTATTTGACAAACATTATAAGCAAAAAGTAAGTATTTATGTAATATACACAAATATACATATACTGCTTTAATAAATCCAGAGCATAACTTTTTATCTTGTGCTTTTTTACAAAACAGTACTATTGTTGTATTATATGGGACTCTGTAAATGGACCTTGCACCAAATTCCAAACATGAATCTTACTTAAAGTAAAATTATATCACAAAACGTTTTAATTCGGACTTCATAAAAATTACAAGAACCTCTATTTGCGTGAAAAATAAATTAGGGTTCAAGCAGGTTGGATGTTTGTAGGTCATATAGCTTAGATTGGTCACTCCGCTGTGAATCAAGTTAGATGCCTGTAATTTAAAATACATAATTTTGTAAAAGCTTCCTCGACCAATAGAACGCTCGCTGTCTAATACAACAACAAATTTTCGAAAACCATGAGGCTTCATAATGGAATACTTCAGGGCTCTCCCCTTTCGGTAGTGTTATTTATTATTGCATTCGACGAAATCAATAAAATATTTCTCAACTTTAAAAGGATATCGTACATGGTTTACGCGGACGATGTGATACTCTTCACTAAGTGTAAAGATCGAAAATTAATTCATGAGACTTCCATCAAATCCTTGGGTCGATATGTCTAGTCTTTCTAATCTTGTACTTTTTTATACTACAGTTGAATGGCCTATAAACTGCATATCTGAAGTTTTCTAAAAATTCTGACAACAAAGTTTTAAATTTTAATAAAATTTTTTGTAGAGTTTGAAACTTTGATTTTTTTTGTTGTTAAATTAACCATATTTTTATAAAAAAAGCTAAATTACACAAAAATTAATAAATTGTCAAAATTTGTCAATATGTCGCGCTGTTATTTTAGTGAAAAGTGTTGTACATATATAATATATTTATGTATGTACACTTTGTTACGTTTTGTCTTGTAAAGTTATATTTTCCCAATAATTTGTGTGATAATTCATTTAAACAGTGATGTACTTAATATTGTTTCATTTGCTAAGGGTATATAAAAAAGATCTTTCTATTGAGCGTACTCTTCATAAAAGAAATAATGCGTATAAGAAAGGATTTCCCTGAACTCCTGTGTTGCTAATATGCAATAAGTATTGTATATATATATATATTTTATAAAGGAAATGGTACCTATCGACGATTTTTAATTTACTGGCACATTGACCTGCATTTAGGCACATTTTCTCGGAAAAATTAGGCACAATTTTAAATATTGATTTTCCATTACTGATCAGCGGCGAAATAACAGGGTATCCCTACTGCTATAAAGAGCTATATTTTCAAAAGTCCTTCACCCTGTCAACCACTAAGCAGGTACATTTATTCCAATTTGGTAAAATACCGTACAAGCGAAACCAATACAGAAGTATACCAGCAACTTTTTATAGAGCTTACAACAGCGCTACAAAACAAGGGTTTGAAATTACTCTACACCGACGCATCCAAAGATAAGTCTCAAACCGCTTATGCTGTCGTCGACTCTAAATTCTCCTCTATCTGCGCTGGGAATCTCTTTGCCTTTCGATCGATCGAGTATCGATCTTATAGGCAGTTGAATACACACATAAAACCAAAGGAAAGTGGGTTGTACTTATGTACTGAAAGCCTCTCCACAATAAATTCGCTGGATAATGTCAGAGAGAATAACCATCTATTCAACGCAATACGCCATAAGTTTCTGGAGCGTAAAGGGGCGACGAGAATCATGTGGATTCCTGGCCTTGTAGATATCAAAAGTAACGAAGCTGTTGAGCAGAGGGCCAAACTTGCAACAATTGAACCTCTTTGCACTTCCGAATGGTTCCTCAAAGAAGACATTATCCGCTTGGTACATGCACACATAACGACCGAAAGTGCACATCAATTTTGAAATTCGCAACACCATTATAGTAAGTTTATTAATAAGAATAATAGATTGGCGCTTACACATATGTTAGTGTTTGGCCGAGCTTCTCCTCCGATTTGTGGAGTGCGCCTTGATGTTGTCACACAAAGAGGAGGGACCTACAGTTTTACGCCGACTCCGAACGGCGATTGTATTTTTATGAGAAGCTGTTTTTCATGGCAGAAATACACTCGGAGGTTTGCCATTGCCTGCCGAGGGACGACCGCTGTTAAGAAAAAACCTTATTTCTATATTTTTGCGAAGTTGCTTTGACCAGGGTTTGAACCCAGGTTATGCGGAGTGGAAGCGCGCACTGCTTACCACTACACCGCCACCCGGTTATGTATTGGCCACACAATTATAACTCACAACCACATCCCCAAGGGGGAAAGCCCACCGCTATGTCCGTATTGTAACTTGAACCAACTTTCCGCCATCCACCTCCTTGACGAATGTCAACATTTTACAGACTTCAGGAAAAGCATCTTTGGAAACTATACACCTTCGGATTATTTAATAACTGTTGAGGGTAAGAACATTGATAGAATTGTAAAATACTTAGTATTGACAAATCTAAAGAAGTTAATCTAGAGTTAAGTTTTGGTTTAGATTAGGGCCTATTTCTAAGTTAACCATTTTACTAGATATGCAAGAAGTTGACAAGCGAGCTGAAGGTCTTAGTTACTAGTGCTCCTAGTTATTGTAGTTAGTTCATTTATCACTTAATTTTTGTATAATAAATAAATAAATAAATAAATACCTCTCAATCGACGAGGTCGATGTCTAGACATTTTATAGGAACTTTGCAAATCAAAGGTTTTATAGCTGTCTGGACACACAACATTGCAGGCTCATGTCTAGACTTTGTCATAGGAACTTTGTAAAGCAAAGGTTTTATAGCTTTTATACACACAATATTGCAAGTGGCTGGACACACAACATTGCAAGTTTATAAAAGCGTTGTAAAATACATTGGTGCAACCTACGGCAAAATACCGAGCTTTCGAGCTCAAACTTTCAAAAAGGTGGTGTTCGATAAAAGGGTTTTCTTACCGACTTGCGTAAATTGCAAGATTACTAAATCGTGGGCACGACAAACGAGTGAAAAATAATCTAGACAAAACTAACGAAAAGACACGTCTGTTTGCGAAGCTGCTCTAATTTTAACTGGTTCTCTTTTTATTTTCCATTTAATGTGTACATAGATTCGGAGTTCGAGTTCCAATACAGTTGCAAGTCTTTCCAGCCTCCATGGGCGTAGTACAATTCAAGTAAGCTTTACAATTTCATAGAAATATTAGGGTAGCTTTGAGTTAACGATTAATCTTGGATTCATATTAAAGCGTTTGACTTATAACGAAAAATAAATAATATAAAAAAAACTTTAATATACAACGCTTTTATAAATGGACTAAAAAGTAGAAAATAATATTTCTCAGTCCCATAGAATTTGTTTTGATAACTTTTGATTTTGAGATTTTAGCAAAAGTCATTATAAACAATCTATGAAATTGAAAATGAAAA